>NC_053023.1:748627820-748736528 GCF_003073215.2 Triticum urartu | reverse complement strand
TGGGACTAACCTATTAACCTAGAGCCTAGTGCTAGTTTATGTTTTTTTCCTTGTTTTTGAGTTTCGTAGAAAAGGAATCCCAAACGGAGTCCAAACCTTCGCGATGATTTTTCTAGGACCAGAAGACACCTGTTGGACTTGGACTTCAAGTCAGAAGACATTGGAGTAGATGACAAGCCACAAGGGCGCGCCCTAGGGGGGGCTGCCTTGTGGCCTACTCCAACACCTCCCGACCTAATTCTTCATCCTATATATTCACATATATTCCCAAACCACCAAAAGTATCCGCGAAAACACGTTTCCTCCGCCGCAACCTTATGTTCCCATGAGATCCCATCTTGGGGCCTTTTCCGGCATCCTGCCGGAGGGGGATTCGATCACGGAGGGCATCTACATCAACTCTATTGCCCTTCCGATGAAACATGAGTAGTTTACCACAGACCTACGGGTCCATAGCTAGTAGGTAGATGGCTTCTTCTCTCTCTCTCTCTCTCTCTTTGATTCTCAATACGATGTTCTCCATGATGTTCTTGAGGATCTATCCGACGTAATCTTCTTTTGCGGTGTGTTTGTCGAGATCCGATGAATTGTGGATTAATGATCAATTTGTCTATGAATATTATTTGAATCTTCTCTGAATTCTTTTATGCATGATTTGATATCTTTGTAATTCTCTTCGAACTATCGGTTTGGTTTGGCCAACTAGATTGGTTTTTCTTGCAATGGGAGAAGTGCTTAGCTTTAGGTCCAATCTTGAAGTGTCCTTTCCCAGTCACAATAGGGGCAGCAAGGCATGTATTGTATTGTTGCCATCGAGGATAAAAAGATAGAGTTTACTGAAGGAAATATGCCCTAGAGGCAATAATAAAGTTGTTATTTTATATTTCCTTATTCATGATAAATGTTTATTATTCATGCTAGAATTGTATTAACCGGAAACTTGATACATGTGTGGATACATAGACAAAACATAGTGTCCCTAGTAAGCCTCTAAAAGACTAGCTCGTTAATCAAAGATGGTTAAGTTTCCTAACCATAGAAATGTGTTGTCATTTGATGAACGAGATCACATCATTAGGAGAGTGATGTGAACAAGACGCGTCCATTAACTTAGCATATTGATCGTTCAGTTTTATTGCTATTGCTTTCTTCATGTCATATACATATTCCTTTGACTATGAGATTATGCAACTTCCGGACACCGGAGGAATGCCTTGTGTGCTATCAAACGTCACAACTTAACTGGGTGATTATAAAAATGCTCTACAGGTATCTCTGAAGGTGTTTGTCAGGTTGGCATAGATCGAGATTAGGATTTGTCACTCCGAGTATCAGAGAGGTAGCTCTGGGCCCTCCCGGTAATACACATCATAAGTGGCCTTGCAAGCATAGTGACTAATGAGTTATTTGCGGGATGATGCATTACGGAACGAGTAAAGAGACTTGCCAGTAACGAGATTAAACTAGGTATAAAGATACCGACGATCGAATCTCGGGCAAGTAACATACCGACGACAAAGTGAATAACGTATGTTGTCATAACGGTCCGACCGATAAAGATCTTCGTAGAATATGTAGGAGCCAACATGAGCATCCATGTTCCGCTATTGGTTATTGACCGAAGAGGTGTCTCAGTCATGTCTACATAGTTCTCGAACCCGTAGGGTCCGCACGCTTAACGTTCGATGACGATTTTGTATTATATGAGTTATGTGATTTGGTTACCGAATGTTGTTCGGATTCCTGGATGAGATCACGGACATGACGAGAAGTCTAGAAATGGTCGAGATGTAAAGATTGATATATAGGACGATAGTATTCGGACACCAGAAGCGTTCCGGAGGGTTGCCGGGTACATATCGGGTCACCGGAAGGGGTTCCAGGACCCCCCGGCTAAGATATGGGCCTAATGGGCCAAGAGGGGAACACAGCAGCCAGTAGGGGCTGCTGCGCCCCCCATATGGGCCGCACCAGAGGAGAAACGAAAGAGGGGAAGAGAGAAGGAAGGGGAAGGATTCGGCCTCCCTTTTCCTTCCCTCCTCCCTCCTCTTCCCTTCCCCCTCCGATGAAAAAGGAAAGGGGGGCTGAATTGGGGAGGAACCCCAAGTAGGATTCGGCCGACCAGGGGCGCCCCCTTTGCCTGCTCCCTCTCCCTCTCACCTATATATATGAGAGGGGAGGCGCCTAGAACACACAGCAACATCTGTTAGCCGTGTGCGGTGCCTCCCTCCACAGATTACACCCTCGGTCATATTCTCGTAGTGCTTAGGCGAAGCCTTGCGGGGATCACTTCACCATCACCGTCACCACGCTGTCGTGCTGACGGAACTCATCTACTTCCTCGACACTTTGCTGGATCAAGAGTTCGAGGGATGTCATCGAGCTGAATGTGTGCAGAACTTGGAGGTGTCGTACGTTCGGTGCTTGATCGGTCAGAACGAGAAGAAGTTCGACGACATCAACCGCGTTGTCAAATGCTTCCGCTTTCGGTCTGCGAGGGCACGTAGAGACACTCTCCCCCTCTCGTTGCTATGCATCTCCTAGATAGATCTTGCTTGAGCGTAGGATATTTTTTTGAAATTGCATGCTCCGTTTCCCAACACAAAAAAAGGGCAAAAGAGTTTGAAAAAGTAGATACGATGGAGATGTATCATGGGGCATCAAGCTACGGCACCAACCGCCGATGAATCGTTGGACATCTTATCTGATCCTCGGTAGCTCACCCACCCCATTGTGCCACTGGATAGGGAATCCATCCCAGGGGCTGCCACCCCTGATCCAGGGCTCTCCGCCCCAGATCAAGGGTTGCGCCAGCCCTGCCGCCAAGGCCACCACTGGGCCGCCGGCCGCCACGCCATCATTGTCCAATAGGGCGCCTTGGTCCAGATCGGTGCCGCCACGATCCACATCGGGATCACACCCTTGAGATGGGGCATTCCGCACCATCCAAAGACCTAAGAGGGAAGGTAATTCCTTCGTCACCGTCGTCGGACGCATGGGCTTTGCACAGCACCGACCACCAGCTGCGGTGGAGGGGAGGTACGGGAAGGCGGGGAGGACCGATGGCTGGGGCTAGGGCCCCTTGGTCACCCACGGGGGCGTCGAAGGGGTGGGATGGGCGACTGCGATCTGGTGGCAGCGGCAGCGACAGAGGGGCGGCTCGCGATGGGAAGTGAGAGGAGGTTTTCTCACTATGTTATTTAAATGACATTACAACTTCATTTAACTTGTTGAGAGATGTATTAGATTATTTTTGTAGAGCCCTTTGCGAGGTCATGCATTGCACATGCATTGTAGGGTCGCCTCTCAGGCGATACGGGAGCGGCCCGGCCCTAGTAACCACCGCCACTCCTCCCTCCTTCGCTGCCACCCGAGGAGTCCGCCCGCCTTGTTGTGCGTCGGCCGGTGAAGGTAATGGTAAGGATCTGCTGCCTCAGGTTGGTGTGAGGGGCTTATTTGGGGAACGTAGCAGAATTTTAAAATTTTCTATGCATCACCAAGATCTATCTATGGAGTCATCTAGCAACGAGGGAGAGAGGAGTGCATCTACATCCCCTTGTAGATCACGAGCGGAAGCGTTCAAGAGAACGGGGTTGATGGAGTCATACTCGTCGTGATCCAAATCACCGAAGATCCTAGCGCCGAACGGACGGCACCTCCACGTTCAACACACGTACGGAGCGAGGACGTCTCCCGCGCCTTGATCCAGCAAGGAGGAGGGAGAGGTTGAGGAAGAGGGCTCCAACAGCAGCACGACGGCGTGGTGGTGGTGAAGCTGCAGTACTCCGGCAGGGCTTCGCCAAGCTCTTACAGAGGAGGAGAGGTGTATGGGAGGGGAGGGGCTGCGCCTTGGATGTTGTATGCAGCCCTCCCCTTTCCCTTCTATTTATAGGGGAAGGAGGAAGGGGGCCGGCCCCCTCTAGATGAGATCTAGAGGGAGGGGGCCGGCCAAGGGGAGGGGGCTTGCTCCCCAAGCAAGGGCGGCGCCCCCTTTAGGGTTTCCCCCCAACCCTAGGCGCATGGGCCCAAGGGGGGATGCGGCCAGCCCATGTAGGGCTAGTTCCCCTTTCCTCTACAGCCCATTAGGCCCTCCGAGAGAAGTGGCCCCTCCCGGTGGACCCCCGGAACTCCTCCGGTGGCCCCGGTACAATACCGATATGCCCCCGAACCTTTCCGGTGACCGTATGACAACTTCCTACATATAATTCTTCACCTCCGGACCATTCCGGAACTCCTCGTGACGTCCGGGATATCATCCGGGACTCCGAACAACATTCGGTAATCACATACAAGTCTTCCTAACAACCCTAGCGTCACCGAACCTTAAGTGTGTAGACCCTACGGGTTCGGGAGACATGCAGACATGACCGAGACGACTCTCCGGTCAATAACCAACAGCGGGATCTGGATACCCATGTTGGCTCCCACATGCTCCACGATGATCTCATTGGATGATCCACGATGTCGAGGATTCAATCAATCCATATACAATTCCCTTTGTCAATCGGTATGTTACTTGCCCGAGACTCGATCGTTGGTATCCCAATACCTTGTTCAGTCTCGTTACCGGCAAGTCACTTTACTCGTACCGTAATGCATGATCCCGTGATCAACCACTTGATCACATTGAGCTCATTGTGATGATGCATTACCGAGTGGGCCCAGAGATACCTCTCCGTCATACGGAGTGACAAATCCCAGTCTCGATTCGTGCCAACCCAACAGACACTTTCGGAGATACCTGTAATGTACCTTTATAGTCACCCAGTTACGTTGTGATGTTTGGCACACCCAAGGCACTCCTACGGTGTCCGGGAGTTGCACAATCTCATGGTCTAAGGAAATGACACTTGACATTCAGAAAAGCTACAGCAAACGAACTACACGATCTTTGAGCTATGCGTAGGATTGGGTCTTGTCCATCACATCATTCTCCTAATGATGTGATCCCGTTATCAATGACATCTAATGTCCATAGTCAGGAAACCATGACCATCTTTTGATCAACGAGCTAGTCAACTAGAGGCTCACTAGGGACGTGTTGTGGTCTATGTATTCACACATGTATTACGATTTCCGGATAACACAATTATAGCATGAACAACAGACAATTATCATGAACAAAGAAATATAATAATAACCATTTTATTATTGCCTCTAGGGCATATTTCCAACAGTCTCCCACTTGCAATAGAGTCAATATTCTAGTTACATTGTGATGAATCGAACACCCATGCAGTTCTGGTGTTGATCATGTTTTGCTCTAGGGAGAGGTTTAGTCAACGGATCTGCTACATTCAGGTCCGTATGTACTTTACAAATCTCTATGTCTCCATTTTGAACACTTTCATGAATGGAGTTGAAGCGACGCTTGATATGCCTGGTCTTCCTATGAAACATGGGCTCCTTGGCAAGGGCAATAGCTCCAGTGTTGTCACAGAAGAGAGTCATCGGACCCGACGCATTGGGTATGACTCCTAGGTCGGTAATGAACTCCTTCACCCAGACTGCTTCTTGTGCTGCCTCCGAGGCTGCCATGTACTCCGCTTCACATGTAGATCCCGCCACAACGCTTAGCTTGCAACTGCACCAGCTTACTGCCCCACCATTCAAAATATACACGTATCCGGTTTGTGACTTAGAGTCATCCAGATCTATGTCGAAGCTAGCATCGACGTAACCCTTTACGACGAGCTCTTCGTCACCTCCATAAACGAGAAACATTTCCTTAGTCCTTTTCAGGTACTTCAGGATATTCTTGACCATTGTCCAGTGTTCCATGCCGGGATTACTTTGGTACCTTCCTACCAAACTTACGGCAAGGTTTACATCAGGTCTGGTACACAGCATAGCATACATGATAGACCCTATGGCCGAGGCATAGGGGACGACACACATCTTTTCTCTATCTTCTGCCGTGGTCGGGCATTGAGCCGTGCTCAATCTCGTACCTTGCAATACAGGCAAGAACCCCTTCTTTGACTGATCCATTTTGAACTTCTTCAATATCTTGTCAAGGTACGTACTCTGTGAAAGACCAATGAGGCGTCTCGATCTATCTCTATAGATCTTGATGCCTAATATATAAGCAGCTTCTCCAAGGTCCTTCATTGAAAAACACTTGTTCAAGTAGGCCTTTATGCTTTCCAAGAATTCTATATCATTTCCCATCAATAGTATGTCATCCACATACAATATGAGAAATGCTACAGAGCTCCCACTCACTTTCTTGTAAATGCAGGCTTCTCCATAAGTCTGCATAAACCCAAATGCTTTGATCATCTCATCAAAACGAATGTTCCAACTCCGAGATGCTTGCACCAGCCCATAAATCGAGCGTTGGAGCTTGCACACCTTGCCAGCATTCTTAGGATCGACAAAACCTTCCGGCTGCATCATATACAATTCTTCCTTAAGGAAACCATTAAGGAATGCCGTTTTGATGTCCATTTGCCATATCTCATAATCATAGAATGCGGCAATTGCTAACATGATTCGGACGGACTTCAGCTTCGCTACGGGTGAGAAAGTCTCATCGTAGTCAACCCCTTGAACTTGTCGATAACCCTTAGCGACAAGCCGAGCTTTATAGATGGTCACATTACCATCCGCGTCTGTCTTCTTCTTAAAGATCCATTTATTTTCTATGGCTCGCCGATCAACGGGCAAGTTAGTCAAAGTCCATATTTCGTTTTCATACATGGATCATATCTCGGATTTCATGGCTTCCAGCCATTTGTCGGAATCCGGGCCCGCCATCGCTTCTTCATAGTTCAAAGGTTCACCGTTGTCTAACAACATGATTTCCAAGACAGGGTTGCCGTACCACTCTGGTGCGGAACGCGTCCTTGTGGACCTACGAAGTTCAGTAGCAACTTGATCTGAAGTTTCATGATCATCATCATCAACTTTCTCTCTAGTCGGTGCAGGCACCTCAGGAACATTTTCTTGAGCTGCGCCACTTACCGGTTCAAGAGGCAATACTTCATCAAGTTCTACTTTCCTCCCAGTTATTTCTTTTGAGAGAAACTCTTTCTCTAGAAAGGACCCATTCTTGGCAACAAAGATCTTGCCTTCGGATCTGAGGTAGAAGGTATACCCAACAGTTTCTTTAGGGTATCCTATGAAGACGCATTTTTCCGACTTGGGTTCGAGCTTTTCAGGTTGAAGTTTCTTGACATAAGCATCGCATCCCCAAACTTTTAGAAACGACAGCTTAGGTTTCTTCCCAAACCATAATTCGTACGGTGTCGTCTCAACGGATTTCGACGGAGCCCTATTTAAAGTGAATGCGGCAGTCTCTAAAGCATAGCCCCAAAATGACAGTGGTAAATCGGTAAGAGACATCATAGATTGCACCATATCTAATAGAGTGCGATTACGACGTTCGGACACACCATTACGCTAAGGTGTTCCAGGCGGCGTGAGTTGTGAAACTATTCCATATTTTCTTAAGTGTGTGCCAAATTTGTGACTCAAATATTCTCCCCCACGACCTGATCACAAGAACTTGATTTTCCTGTCATGTTGATTCTCAACCTCACTCTGAAATTCCTTGAGCTTTTCAAAGCTTTCAGACTTGTGTTTCATTAAGTAGACATACCCATATCTACTCAAGTCATCAGTGAGGGTGAGAACATAACGATAGCCACCGCGAGCCTCAACACTCATTGGACCGCACACATCAGTATGTATGATTTCCAATAAGTTGGTTGCTCGCTCCATTGTTCCTGAGAACGGAGTCTTGGTCATTTTACCCATGAGGCATGGTTCGCACGTGTCAAATGATTCGTAATCAAGAGACTCTAAAATTCCATCTGCATGGAGCTTCTTCATGCGTTTGACACCTATGTGACCAAGGCGGCAGTACCACAAGTATGTGGGACTATCATTATCAACTTTACATCTTTTGGTATTCACACTATGAATATGTGTAGCATTATGCTCGAGATTCATTAAGAATAAACCATTCACCATCGGAGCATGACCATAAAACATATCTCTCATATAAATAGAACAACCATTATTCTCGGATTTAAATGAGTAGCCATCTCGAATTAAACGAGATCCTGATACAATGTTCATGCTCAAAGCTGGAACTAAATAACAATTATTGAGGTTTAAAACTAATCTCGTAGGTAAATGTAGAGATAGCGTGCCAACGGCGATCACATCGACCTTGGAACCATTCCCGACGCGCATCGTCAGCTCGTCCTTCGCCAGTCTCCGCTTATTCCGCAGCTCCTGCTTTGAGTTACAAATGTGAGCAACCGCACCAGTATCAAATACCCAGGAGCTACTACGAGTACTGGTAAGGTACACATCAATTACATGTATATCACATATACCTCTCGTGTTGCTGGCCTTCTTGTCCGCTAAGTATTTGGGGCAGTTCCGCTTCTAGTGACCACTTCCCTTGCAATAAAAACACTCAGTCTCGGGCTTGGGCCCATTCTTTGGCTTCTTCCCGGCAGCTTGCTTACCGGGCGCGGCAACTCCCTTGCCGTCCTTCTTGAAGTTCTTCTTACCCTTGCCTTTCTTGAACTTAGTGGTTTTATTCACCATCAACACTTGATGTTCCTTTTTGACTTCTACCTCTGCTGATTTCAGCATTGAATATACCTCAGGAATGGTATTTCCATCCCCTGCATATTGAAGTTCATCACAAAGCTCTTGTAGCTCGGTGGAAGCAACTAAAGGATTCTGTCAATGACCGCGTCATTCGGGAGATTAACTCCCAGCTGAGTCAAGTGGTTATGCAACCCAGACATTTTGAGTATGTGCTCACTGACAGAACTATTTTCCTCCATCTTACAGCTGAAGAACTTGTCGGAGACTTCATATCTCTCGACCTGGGCATGAGCTTGAAAAACCATTTTCAGCTCTTCGAACATCTCATATGCTCCGTGTCTCCCAAAATGCTTTTGGAGCCCCGGTTCTAAGCTGTAAAGCATGCCGCACTGAACGAGGGAGTAATCATCAACACATGACTGCCAAGCGTTCATAACGTCTTGGTTCTGTGGGACGGGTGCGTCACCTAGCGGTGCTTCTAGGACATAATCTTTCTTGGCAGCTATGAGGATGATCCTCAGGTTCCGGACCCAGTCCGTATAGTTGCTGACATCGTCTTTCAGCTTGGTTTTCTCTAGGAACGTGTTGAAGTTGAGGACAACGTGGGCCATTTGATATACAAGACATATTGTAAAGATTTTAGACTAAGTTCATGATAATTAAGTTCATCTAATCAAATTATTCAATGAACTCCCACTCAGATAGACATCTCTCCAGTCATCTAAGTATAACATGATCTGAGTTAACTAGGCCGTGTCCGATCATCACGTGAGACGGACTAGTCAACATCGGTGAACATCTTCATGTTGATCGTATCTTCTATACGACTCATGCTCGACCTTTCGGTCTTCTGTGTTCCGAGGCCATGTCTGTACATGCTAGGCTCGTCAAGTTAACCTAAATGTATTGCGTGTGTAAATCTGGCTTACACCCGTTGTATTCGAACGTTAGAATCTATCACACCCGATCATCACGTGGTGCTTCGAAACAACGAACCTTCGCAACGGTGCACAGTTAGGAGGAACACTTTCTTGAAATTATTACGAGGGATCATCTTATTTAAGCTACCGTCGTTCTAAACAAATAAGATGTAA
Source organism: Triticum urartu (assembly GCF_003073215.2). Lineage (NCBI taxonomy): Eukaryota > Viridiplantae > Streptophyta > Magnoliopsida > Poales > Poaceae > Triticum > Triticum urartu. Next base: position 748,726,863 of record NC_053023.1, on the reverse strand, counting down.
AACATGATAAACATCACATGCAATCAAATAGTGACATGATATGGCCAATATCATTTGCTCCTTTTGATCTCCATCTTCGGGGCCCCATGATCATCGTTGTCACCGGCATGACACCATGATCTCCATCATCGTGTCTTCTTGAAGTTGTCTCGTCATCTATTACTTCTACTCCTATGGCTAACGCTTTAGCACTAAAGTAAAGTAATTACATGACGTTTATGTTGACACGCAGGTCATAAATAAATAAAGACACTTGCTGGTTGTCATACTCATCGACATGCAAGTAACTACTCCTATGGCTCCTGCCGGTTGTCATACTCATCGACATGCAAGTCGTGATTCCTATTACAAGAACATGATCATCTCATACATCACATATATCATTCATCACATCCTCTGGCCATATCACATCACAAAACACTTGCTGCAAAAACAAGTTAGACGTCCTCTAATTATTGTTGCAAGTTTTTACGTGGCTGCTATAGGTTTCTAGCAAGAACGTTTCTTACCTACGCCAAAACCACAACGTGAATTGCCAATTTCTATTTACCCTTCATAAGGACCCTGTTCATCGAGTCCGATCCGACTAAAGTGGGAGAGACAAACACCCGCCAGCCACCTTATGCAACTAGTGCATGTCAATCGGTGGAACCAGTCTCACGTAAGCGTACGTGTAAGGTCGGTCCGGGCCGCTTCATCCCACGATGCCACTGAATCAAGACAAGACTAGTAACGGCAAGCAAATTGACAATTTCGACGCCCACAACTGCTTTGTGTTCTACTCGTGCATAGTAACTACGCATAGACCTAGCTCATGATGCCACTGTTGGGGAACGTAGCAGAATTTTAAAATTTTCTACGCATCACCAAGATCTATCTATGCAGTCATCTAGCAACGAGGGAGATAGGAGTGCATCTACATACCCTTGTAGATCACGAGCGGAAGCGTTCAAGAGAACGGGGTTGATGGAGTCGTACTCGTCGTGATCCAAATCACCGAAGATCCTAGCGCTGAACGGACGGCACCTCCGCGTTCAACACATGTACGGAGCGAGGACGTCTCCCGCGCCTTGATCCAGCAAGGAGGAGGGAGAGGTTGAGGAAGAGGGCTCCAACAGCAGCACGACGGCGTGGTGGTGGTGAAGCTGCAGTACTCCGGCAGGGCTTCACCAAGCTCTTACGGAGGAGGAGAGGTGTAGGGGAGGGGAGGGGCTGCGCCTTGGATGTTGTATGCATCCCTCCCCTTGCCCCTCTATTTATAGGGGAAGGAGGGAGGGGGCCGGCCCCCTCTAGATGAGATCTAGAGGGAGGGGGCGGCGGCCAAGGGGAGGGGGCTTGCTCCCCAATCAAGGGGGGCGCCCCCTTTAGGGTTTCCCCCCAACCCTAGGCGCATGGGCCCAAGGGGGGGGGATGCGGCCAGCCCATGTAAGGCTGGTTCCCCTTTCCTCTACAGCCCATTAGGCCCTCCGAGAGAGGTGGCCCCTCCCGGTGGACCACCGGAACCCCTCCGATGGCCCCGGTACAATACCGATATGCCCCCGAACCTTTCTGGTGACCGTATGACAACTTCCTACATATAAATCTTCACCTCCGGACCATTCCAGAACTCCTCGTGATGTCCGGGATCTCATCCGGGACTCCGAACAACATTCGGTAATCACATACAAGTCTTCCTAACAACCCTAGCATCACCGAACCTTAAGTGTGTAGACCCTACGGGTTCGGGAGACATGCAGACATGACCGAGGCGACTCTCCGGTCAATAACCAACAGCGGGATCTGGATACCCATGTTGGCTCCCACATGCTCCACGATGATCTCATCGGATGAACCACGATGTCGAGGATTCAATCAATCCGTATACAATTCCCTTTGTCAATCGGTACGTTACTTGCCCGAGACTCGATCGTCGGTATCCCAATACCTTGTTCAGTCTCGTTACCGGCAAGTCACTTTACTTGTACCGTAATGCATGATCCCGTGATCAACCACTTGATCACATTGAGCTCATTATGATGATGCATTACCGAGTGGGCCCAGAGATACCTCTCCGTCATACGGAGTGACAAATCCCAGTCTCGATTCGTGCCAACCCAACAGACACTTTCGGAGATACTTGTAATGTACCTTTATAGTCACCCAGTTACGTTGTGATGTTTGGCACACCCAAGGCACTCCTACGGTGTCCGGGAGTTGCACAATCTCATGGTCTAAGGAAATGACACTTGACATTCAGAAAAGCTACAGCAAACGAACTACACGATCTTTGAGCTATGCTTAGGATTGGGTCTTGTCCATCACATCATTCTCCTAATGATGTGATCCCGTTATCAATGACATCTAATGTCCATAGTCAGGAAACCATGACCATCTTTTGATCAACGAGCTAGTCAACTAGAGGCTCACTAGGGACGTGTTGTGGTCTATGTATTCACACATGTATTACGATTTCCGGATAACACAATTATAGCATGAACAATAAACAATTATCATGAACAAAGAAATATAATAATAACCATTTTATTATTGCCTCTAGGGAATATTTCCAACAAGACAGCCTCGTAGATGGTAGGCTGCTCTGCGACTAAGTTGGGGTTCGCCGCGGCCATGGCCGCCACGGCCTCCTTGCTTGCGCACTCGTCGTAGATCAGGTCCTCTGCCAGTAGGTGCTGCTCCAGGAGAAACAGGTTGTGACGTTGTTCCTCTTGCGCCTGCTGGAACACCAACAGACACCGGCGTAGGCTGCACCTCTGCCATGACGGGGTTATAGCGCTTGCGCCCGCTCCATGGTGAAGCCGGCGTGAACAAGCGCGAGCACCAGGGCGGTGTCATCGGAGCCCGTTTCCATCGTGGGGTCATCCTCATCGTCGGAGACCTTGGGAGTGCTGTCCATCAAGCCGTCCTCAATCCGCCTGGCACGACGGCTCTGCCTGGTGGCCGCAAGGGAGGCCACCTCGTGCTTCATCTTCGTGGAAAGTCTCTCCCATAGAGCTTCGCTGCCTGTAGTCATGGCGGATGCGGTGCAAGGGAGGAGGATGGGGAGTGGCATGTGTTGTGGCATGGAGTTAGCCGGGTGTGGCCACCTTTAAATAGTAGATTTTGGTGAGGCTAGACGTCCAGGTTTCTCGATGCATGGCGCCGGAGTGGGTTTCTCGGCCGGCGAGCCTGCTAAATAGCGGCATACGAAAGATATCTGTCTCGTCCTGTCCAGTAACGCGTCTCCGGCATTGAACATGCACGGACACCGGGGACGCGTCATGGGTGGCGCCCTTGGCTGGCGCGCTACTTCAATAGCAGAGGAAGTGAGAAGTCGCGTCCGCTCTACAACGGCATGAATGCGGGCGAGGGAGGAGGGGGTTTGGGTGGGTTAGGGTGGTCAAACGAGGGCGTGGATGCTGCCCGGACGCCCGCAAAGCCCCCCACGTTTGTCTCCAGTTTACGGGAGTAAGTACGTTCGGACCACCCGGTGTACAAATACAGGACCATGTTGGATGGCACAACACGTCCGAACTGCGCGGTCTTGACGGCTGGGGCCGGTTTGAGGGTCGGCCATGGAGACACCCTTAGTAATTGCAAATGAATATGTGGTTGGATGGTTAAGAAGACAATGATATCCCAGTCCACCATGATTCAAGTCTTGGTGCTTGCATTCCCCTTGATTTATTTCAGAATTTCTGACGATGCACGTTTAATGAGAGAAGATGTTCATAAAAATACGTGTATGCGCGTGTATATGAGCGCTTGTGTCTATCACGTGTTAAAAAAAAGGTATGCTAGAGCATATCCAACAGCCGCGCCGCGCGCCGCGCGCTAAAAACTAGTTTGCCACGGCCGCCAGCACTGGCTCCAACAGCCGCGCTAAAATGCGCTATATGTCCAAAATTCATGGGGAATGTGTGTGAGGAGGCACATCAAAAGACATTCCGCCCATGACGGCCGGAGGTGCACCCATGCCTCCCATGAGACAAGAAAAACTCATGCCTCCCATGGCGGCCATAGCATCGGGGGGTGCTCCAAAGCCACCCATGCCTCCCATGGCACCTAAACCGCCCACGGAACCTCCGAAGCCACCCATGCCACCCATGGCGCCAAGGCCACCACCACCCATTGCACGAACCATGGCTTTTTTTTGGATCAAGACTTCTTCACGTGAAAGATTGACAAACTCCTTTTGCACCTCATTGAGGTTAGATGTGTCCAAGAAGAACAAGTGCTTCTCCCATTCCAACAATCTTGTTCGCTCCTCATTGCTCACCTTCCTCTCCTCCAAAGCCACCTTCCTCTCCTCGGCTGCCACCCTCCTCTCCTCGGCCGCGGCATCTTGGTTCCTTGCCATTTTCCTCACCTCGTTGGCTTCTTTTCTTGCCTTAACAATAACTTCCATAGCATTTTTGAGCTCATCATCTCCTTTCCTCTTCTTCTTTTCTTTTGCGTCTTTCTTGCACCCATCCGGTCGTTTTGGCTTCGAGTATGAAACCGAGTTGGGTGTGGGGCTTCTCTTGCCGTCACTTGATGCATCCTTGTCGGAGTAACCGACCACGGGTACCCCGAGGACGGCAAGACGATATTTCAAGACATCGGGGCTAGCAAAGCCCCTCAGTCCGACTGTCCGGCCGCTCTTGCCGGCTCCCCGTCCGACTGCTCTGCCCGGCCGGCTGCCGACTACACCAACCTGCCGGCTGCCAACTGCGCCAACCTGCCGGCTGCCGACTACACCAACCTACCGGCTGCCGACTGCGCCAAGCAGCCGGCTGCCGACTGCAGCCTGATCCGACACCAACAAGACACCGACGAGACGGATGTACCCGAGCACTATTCATGCGTCATCTCAGTCATCATGTATAGTGTCACTTGTCCCCTGGCACTATTTATGAAGTGACCCAGGGGACAAGCATGACACCCCACCATGCCTTGCCCATGCCACCACTTAGCTTAGATGATAAGCTAGCGACACTATATATATGAGCATCCATCCATCCACCACATACACACACTCACGCATGGAGGCACACGCCCTCACGGCCATGCATGCCATGAGACTAGCCGTGAAGGAAATATGCCCTAGAGGCAATAATAAAGTTATTATTTATTTCCTTATATCATGATAAATGTTTATTATTCATGCTAGAATTGTATTAACCGGAAACATAATACATGTGTGAATACATAGACAAACAGAGTGTCACTAGTATGCCTCTACTTGACTAGCTCGTTAATCAAAGATGGTTATGTTTCCTAACCATGAACAAAGAGTTGTTATTTGATTAACGAGGTCACATCATTAGTTGAATGATCTGATTGACATGACCCATTCTATTAGCTTAGCACCTGATCGTTTAGTATGTTGTTATTGCTTTCTTCATGACTTATACATGTTCCTATGACTATGAGATTATGCAACTCCCGTTTGCCGGAGGAACACTTTGTGTGCTAGCAAACGTCACAACGTAACTGGGTGATTATAAAGAGCTCTACAGTGTCTCCAAAGGTACATGTTGGGTTGGCGTATTCGAGATTAGATTGTCACTCCGAATGTCGGAGAGGTATCTCTGGGCCCTCTCGGTAATGCACATCACTTAAGCCTTGCAAGCATTGCACTAATGAGTTAGTTGCGGATGATGTATTACGGAACGAGTTAAAGAGATTTGCCGGTAACGAGATGAACTAGGTAAGGATACCGACGATCGAATTCGCGGGCAAGTAACATACCGATTGACAAAGGGAACAACGTTATGTTGTTATGCGGTCTGACCGATAAGATCTTCGTAGAATATGTTAGGAGCCAATATGAATCCAGGTCCCGCTATGGTTATTGACCGGAGATGTGTCTCAGTCATGTCTACATTGTTCTCGAACCGTAGGTCCGCACGCTTAACGTACGATGACAGTTATTATGAGTTTATGCATTTTGATGTACGAAGGTTGTTTCGGAGTCCGGATGTTGATCACGGACATGACGAGGAGTCTCGAAATGGTCGAGACATAAAGATTGATATATTGGAAAGCCTATGTTTGACATCGGAAGTGTTCGGGTGAAATCGGATTTACCGAGTACCGGGAGGTTACCGGAAACCCCCCGGGAAACCATTATGGCCTAGTGGCTTTAGTGGAAAGGTGAAAGGGCATCCCAATGGGCTGCGCGCCTCCCCCCTTCCCCTAGTCCTATTAGGACTAGGGAAGGTGGCCGGCCCCCCCTCTCTCTTTCCCCCACTTGGGGATTCCTATTCCAACTAGGATTGGGGGGGGGGATCCTACTCCCGGTAGGATAGGACTCCTCCTGCGCGCCCCAAGGCTGGCCGCACTCTCCCCCTTGCTCCTTTATATACAGGGAAGGGGCACCTCTAGACCACAACAAGTTGATCATTGAGATCGTTCCTAGGCCGTGTGCGGTGGCCCCTGCCACCATATCCACCTCGATCATATTCGTTTTAGTGCTTAGGCGAAGCCTGCGTCGGTAGTACATCAAGATCGTCACCACGCCGTCATGCTGACGAACTCCTCCCGAAGCTTTGCTGGATCGGAGCCCGGGATCGTCATCGAGCTGTACGTGTGCTAAGAACTCGGAGGTGCCAGTAACGGTGCTTCATCGGGTCGGATCCGGGAAGAAAAGACGTTACGACTACTTCCTCTACGTTGTGTCAACGCTTCCGTTGCGAATCTACAAGGTACGTAGATCAGACTCTCCCCCCTCGTGCTATACACCACCATGATCTGCGTTGTCGTAGGAAATTTTTGAAATTACTTACGTTCCCCAACAGTGGCATCCCGAGGCCTAGGTTTTATGTTGTTTATTGTGCACGAGTTAGAACACAAGTGAGTTGTGGCGATATAAGTCATACTTGCCACCAGGCATGTCATACTTTGGTTCGCGGTATTGTTGGATGAAGCGGCCGGACGACATTACGCGTACGCTTACGCGAGACCGGTTCCCCACGTGCTTTGCACACAGGTGGCTTCGGGTGTAAGTTTCTCCAACTTTAGTTGAACCGAAGTGGCTACGCCCGGCCTTGTGAAGGTTAAAACAGCACCAATTGACAAACTATCGTTGTGGTTTTTGATGCATAGGTAAGAACGGTTCTTGCTCAGCCCGTAGCAGCCACGTAAAACTTGCAACAACAAAGTAGAGGACGTCTAACTTGTTTTTGCAGGGCATGTTGTGATGTGATATGGTCAAGACGTGATGAGATATAAGTTGTTGTATGAGATGATCATGTTTTGTTGAAGTTATTGGCAACTGGCAAAAGCCTTATGGTTGTCTCTTTATTTCATAAGATGCAAGCGTCCAATAATTGCTTTACTTTATCGCTATGCGATAGCAATAGTTGCAAGAGCAATTGTTGGCGAGACGACCACGTGACGACACATTGATATAGATCAAGATGATGGAGATCATGGTGTCATGCCGGTGACGATATAGATCATGACAGTACTTTGGAGATGGAGATCAAAGAAGCAAGATGATGATGGCCATATCATGTCACATATTTTGATTGCATATGATGTTTATCTTTTATGCATCTTATCTTGCTTTGATTGACGGTAGCATTATAAGATGATCTCTCACTAAATTATCAAGAAGTGTTCTCCCTGAGTATGCACCGTTGCCAAAGTTCGTCGTGCCCAGACACCACGTGACGATCGGGTGTGATAAGCTCTACGTCCATCTACAACGGGTGCAAGCCAGTTTTCGCACACGCAGAATACTCAGGTTAAACTTGACGAGCCTAGCATATGCAGATGTGGCCTCGGAACACGGAGACCGAAAGGTCGAGCGTGAATCATATAGTAGATATGATCAACATAGCGATGTTCACCATTGAAAACTACTCCATCTCACGTGATGATCGGTTATGGTTTAGTTGATTTGGATCACGTGATCACTTAGAGGATTAGAGGGATGTCTATCTAAGTGGGAGTTCTTAAGTAATATGATTAAATTGAACTTAAATTTATCATGAACTTAGTCCTGGTAGTATTTTGCAAATTATGTTGTAGATCAATAGCTCGCGCTGTTGCTTCCCTATGTTTATTTTGATATGTTCCTAGAGAAAATTGTGTTGAAAGATGTTAGTAGCAATGATACGGATTGGATCTGTGATCTGAGGTTTATCCTCATTGCTGCACAGAAGAATTATGTCCTTGATGCACCGCTAGGTGACAGACCTATTGCAGGAGCAGATGCAGACGTTATGAACGTTTGGCTAGCTTCAATATGATGACTACTTGATAGTTTAGTGCACCATGCTTAATGGCTTAGAATCGGGACTTCAAAGACGTTTTGAACGTCATGGACCATATGAGATGTTCCAGGAGTTGAAGTTATTATTTCAAACAAATACCCGAGTTGAGAGATATGAAGTCTCCAACAAGTTCTATAGCTAAAAGATGGAGGAGAATCGCTCAACTAGTGAGCATGTGCTCAGATTGTCTGGGTACTACAATCGCTTGAATCAAGTGGGAGTTAATCTTCTAGATAAGATAGTGATTGACAGAATTCTCTAGTCACCATCACCAAGTTAGTAGAACTTCGTGATGAACTATAATATGCAAGGGATAACGAAAACAACTCCCAAGCTCTTCGTGATGCTGAAATCAACGAAGGTAGAAATCAAGAAAAACATCAAGTGTTGATGGTTGACAAGATCACTAGTTTCAAGAAAAGGGCAAAGGGAAGAAGGGGAACTTCAAAAGAATGGCAAGCAAGTTGCTACTCATGTGAAGAAGCCCAAGTCTGGTCCTAAGCCTGAGACAAAGTGCTTCTACTACAAAGGGACTGGTCACTGGAAGCGGAACTACCCCAAGTGATTGGCGGATAAAAAGGATGGCAAAGTGAACATAAGTATATTTGATATACATGTTATTGATGTGTACTTTACTAGTGTTTATAGCAACCCCTCAGTATTTGATACTAGTTCAGTTGCTAAGATTAGTAACTTGAAACGGGAGTTGCAGAATAAACAGAGACTAGTTAAGGGTGAAGTAACGATGTGTGTTGGAATTGGTTCCAAAATTGATATGATCATCATCGCACACTCCCTATACTTTCGGGATTAGTGTTGAACCTAAATAAGTGTTATTTGGTGTTTGCGTTGAGCATGAATATGATTTGATCATATTTATTGTAATATGGTTATTCATTTAAGTAAAAGAATAAATTGTTGTTCTGTTTACATGAATAAAACCTTATATGGTTACACACCCAATGAAAATGGTTCATTGGATCTCGATCGTAGTGATACACATATTCATAATATTGAAACCAAAAGATGCAAAGTTAATAATGATAGTGCAACTTATTTGTGGCACTGCCGTTTAGGTCATATTGGTGTAAAGCGCATGAAGAAACTCCATGCTGATGGGCTTTTGGAATCACTTGATTATGAATCACTTGATGCTTGCGAACCATGCCTCATGGGCAGGATGACTAAGACTCCGTTCTCCGGAACAATAGAGCAAGCAACTAACTTATTGGAAATAATATATACTGATTTATGCGATCCGATGAGTGTTGAGGCTCGCGGCAAGTATCATTATTTTCTGACCTTCACAGATGATTTGAGCAGATATGGGTATATCTACTTGATGAAACACAAGTCTGAAACATTTGAAAAGTTCAAAGAATTTTAGAGTGAAGAAGAAAATCATCGTGACAAGAAAATAAAAGTTTCTACGATATGATCGCAGAGGTAAAATATTTGAGTTACGAGTTTGGTCTTCAGTTAAAAACAATGTGAAATAGTTTCACTACTCACGCCACCTGGAACACCACAAGATAATGGTGTGTCCGAATGTCATAACCGTACTTTATTGGATATAGTACAATCTATGATGTTTCTTACCGATTTACCAATATCATTTTGGGATTATGCATTAAAGACAGCTGCATTCACGTTAAAAAGGGCACCATCTAAGTCCGTTGAGATGACATAATCTGAACTGTGGTTTGGCAAGAAACCAAAGTTGTCGTTTCTTAAAGTTTGGGTTGCAATGCTTATATGAAAAGGTTTCAACTTGATAAGCTCAAACCCAAATCGGAGAAGTGCGTCTTCATAGGATACCCAGAAAGAAAAATGTTGGGTACACCTTCTATCACAGATCCGAAGGCAAGCTATTCGTTGCTGGGAATGGATCCTTTCCAGAGAAGGAGTTTCTCTTGAAAGAAGTGAGTGGGAGGAAAGTAGAAAACTTGATAAGGTAATTGTACCTTCTCCTTTATTGGAAAGTAGTTTATCAGAGAAATTTGTTCCTGTGACTCCTACACCAATTAGTGAGGAAGCTAATGATGATGATCATGTAACTTCAGATCAAGTTACTACCGAACCTCGTAGGTAAACCAGATTGAGATCCACACCAAAGTGGTAAGGTAATACTGTTCTGGAGGTCATGTTACTTGACCATGACGAACCTACGAACTATGAGGAAGCGATGATGAGCCCAAATTCCGCAAAGTGGCTTGAAGCCATGAAATCTGAGATATGATCCATGTATGAGAACAAAGTATGGACTTTGATGGATTTGCCCGATGATCGGCAAGCCATAGAAAATAAATGGATCTTCAAGAGGAAGACGGACGCTGATAGTAGTGTTACTATCTATAAAGCTAGAATTGTCGCAAAAGGTTTTCGACAAGTTCAAGGTGTTGACTACGATGAGAGTTTCTCACTCGTATCTATGCTTAAGTCTATTCGAATCATGTTAGCAATTGCCACATTTTATGAAATCTGGCAAATGGATAAACAAAACTGCATTCCTGAATGGATTTCTGGAAGAAGAGTTGTATATGATGCAACCGGAAGGTTTTGTCGATCCAAAGGGAGCTAACAAAGTGTGCAAGCTCCAGCGATCCATTTATGGACTGGTGCAAGCATCTCGGAGTTGGAATATACGCTTTGATAAGTTGATCAAAACATATAGTTTTATACAGACTTGCGGTGAAGCCTGTATTTACAAGAAAGTGAGTGGGAGCACTACAACATTTCTGATAAGTATATGTGTATGACATATTGTTGATCGGAAATAATGTAGAATTATTCTGCAAAGCATAAAGGAGTGTTTGAAAGGATTTTTCAAAGAAAGACCTCGGTGAAGCTGCTTACATATTGAGCATCAAAGATCTATGGAGATAGATCAAGACGCTTGATAAGTTTTTTCAATGAGTACATACCTTGACAAGATTTTGAAGTAGTTCAAAATGGAACAGTCAAAGAAAGAGTTCTTGCCTGTGTTACAAGGGGTGAAATTGAGTAAGACTCAAAGCCCGACCACGGCAGAAGATAGAAAGAGAATGAAAGTCATTCCCTATGCCTTGCCCATAGGTTCTATTAAGTATGCAATGCTGTGTACCAGATCTATTGTATACCCTACACTGATTTTGGCAAGGGAGTACAACAGTAATCTAGGAGTAGATCACTGGACAGCGGTCAAAATTATCCTTAGTGGAATAAGGATATGTTTCTCGATTATGGAGGTGACAAAAAGGTTCGCCGTAAAAGGTTACGTCGATGCAGGTTTTGACACTGATCTGGATGACTCTAAGTCTCGATCTAGATACATATTGAAAGTGGGAGCAATTAGCTAGAGTAGCTCCGTGCAGAGCATTGTAGACATAGAAAATTGCAAAATACATAACGGATCCGAATGTGAAAGACCCGTTGACTAAGATTCTCTCACAAGCAAAACATGATCACACCTTAGTACTCTTTGGGTGTTAATCACATAGCGATGTGAACTAGATTACTGAATCCAGTAAACCCTTTGGGTGTTAGTCACATGGAGATGTGAACCAATCACATAAAGATGTGAACTATTGATGTAAAATCACATGGCGATGTGATCTAGATTATTGACTCTAGTGCAAGTGGGAGACTGAAGGAAATATGCCCTAGAGGCAATAATAAAGTTATTATTTATTTCCTTATATCATGATAAATGTTTATTATTCATGCTAGAATTGTATAAACCGGAAACATAATACATGTGTGAATACATAGAAAAACAAGAGTGTCACTAGTATGCCTCTACTTGACTAGCTCGTTAATCAAAGATGGTTATGTTTCCTAACCATGAACAAAGAGTTGTTATTTGATTAACGAGGTCACATCATTAGTTGAATGATCTGATTGACATGACCCATTCTATTAGCTTAGCACCAGATCATTTAGTATGTTGCTATTTCTTTCTTCATGACTTATACATGTTCCTATGACTATGAGATTATGCAACTCCCGTTTGCCGGAGGAACACTTTGTGTGCTACCAAACGTCACAACGTGACTGGGTGATTATAAAGGAGCTCTACAGGTGTCTCCAAAGGTACATGTTGGGTTGACGTATTTCCAGATTAGGATTTGTCACTCCGAATGTCGGAGAGGTATCTCTGGGCCCTCTCGGTAATGCACATCACTTAAGCCTTGCAACTAATGAGTTAGTTGCGAGATGATGTATTACGGAACGAGTAAAGAGACTTGCCGGTAAAGAGATTGAACTAGGTATTGGATACCGACGATCGAATCTCGGGCAAGTAACATACCGATGACAAAGGGAACAACGTATGTTGTTATGCGGTCTGACCGATAAAGATCTTCGTAGAATATGTAGGAGCCAATATGGGCATCCAGGTCCCGCTATTGGTTATTGACCGGAGACGTGTCTTGGTCATGTCTACATTGTTCTCGAACCCGTAGGGTCCGCACGCTTAAGGTTTCGATGACAGTTATATTATGAGTTTATACGTTTTGATGTACCGAAGGTTGTTCGGAGTCCCAGATGTGACCACGGACATGACGAGGAGTCTCGAAATGGTCGAGACATAAAGATTGATATATTGGAAGCCTATGTTTGGATATCGGAAGTGTTCCGGGTGAAATCGGGATTTTACCGGAGTACCGGGAGGTTACCGGAACCCCCTGGGAGCTATATGGGCCTTAGTGGGCTTTAGTGGAAAAGAGAAGGGGCAGCCCAAGATGGGCCGCGCACCTCTCCCCTCCCCTAGTCCGAATAGGACAAGGAGAGGGGGCCGGCCCCTCTCTCTCTTTTCCCCCCTCCGCGAATCCTATTCCAACTAGGATTGGGGGGGGGGGGAATCCTACTCCCAGAGGGAGTAGGACTCCTCCTGGCACGCCTCCCCTTGGCCGGCCGCACCCTCCCCTTGGCCGGCCGCACCCTCCGCTTGATCCTTTATATACGGAGGCAGGAGAACCCCAGAGACACACAAGTTGATCCACGTGATCTTATTCTTAGCCGTGTGCGGCGCCCCCTGCCACCATAGTACTCGATAATATTATAGCGGTGCTTAGGCGAAGCCCTGCGACAATAGTACATCAAGATCGTCACCACGCCGTCGTGCTGACGGAACTCTTCCCCGACACTTTGCTGGATCGGAGTCCGGGGATCGTCATCGAGCTGAACGTGTGCTAAAACTCGGAGGTGCCGTAGTTTCGGTGCTTGATCGGTTGGGTCGTGAAGACGTACGACTACATCAACCAAACGCTTCCGTTGTCGATCTACTAGGGTACGTAGATCACACTCTCCCCTCGTTGCTATGCATCACCATGATCTTGCGTGTGCGTAGGAAATTTTTTGAAATTACTACGTTCCCCAACAGGCCACGCGAAGGTCTAGGAGCCACAGAAGCCGAATCCAGACCTGCCGACGCTGCATTCTCCCTTGCAGCATCAGCAGCGGAAGCAGCACGTAGCTCAGCTGCCACGGTCCGAGCAATGTGTTGGCGAGCCTTCGCCTCGGCAACCGAGTTCTGAACCAGCTCCTGAGCACGTATGCTATCAAGAACCTCAAGAGGGGTAGAAGATTCTGAACCGAGAATCACATGACTGTCCGTGGCCACCTTGAAAAGGTGGCGATTCGAAGCAAAAGCAAGCACCTTGAAAGAAGACATAGAGCGATTTACTGGTTTATTACCTTTCAAATCTTTGCCGGCCTTGAGGGCCATCGCCTTGGTCATCATGTCGGAGGCCTTGGACGATGCGGTGCGCATGCTGGACCTGGTGGCCCGCACCGGGGAAGGCGAGGACATCATCACATCATCCGCCACCTCCACATCATCATCAGCCGCTCGGATCTCCTCAAAGGCCGCAAGGCAGTCGTCGCTTGGCAGGAAGTTGTCAGTGAAATCCTCTCCATCAAATCGGTCTAGCAGAGCCACTGGGGAGCCACAAATCCTGCGGGCAACAGTTGCCACACCTCCCGTATTCTTGGATAGGCGCGAAGAAGGGGGAGGGGAGGAGCACGGCGTCATGGACTGCGGAGTGGAGGCCGCAGTCAGCGCAAGACCAGGGTTGGCCGACGTGATCCCCGAACCCTTCTGGCGCTCCCCATCCTCATCAGGCACCGCCAGACCAGGCATGGCTGGCATCAGTCGGAGTGGCGACAAGTTACTGCCATACTGATCCACCACCAACTCCACGGACAAAGAACCGAAGCGCGGCGAGCGCGGCAACGCTGCTTGGGGGGCGGCATCGGCGCGGCAGAGGCGTCCATAGCGTGCTGCATCCCGGCTACCGCATGCTGCCGACCACCCGGAGCAGAGCCAGCCTGGCCCGAGGGGCCAGTCCCAACCGGCCGAGAGCCCCCAGCCGCGTCCCACTCCCCTGAAGTCAAGCTGCGATAAGAGTCCTCAAGATCAGCGTCATCATCATGGGGAGGCTGCGGAGGAGGCAGGGGAGTCTTGGACTGCAGAGCCGGCAGAGCATCAACCTCACGCTCAATGTGCATAACAAAGCCACCAGTTCCATGAAAGATCTCGAACGTGCCTTTGATCTTCTCCGGCTTCCTGCATAGAATCTTAGCGCGCACCGGCTCACCCACCTTGCTTAAGGATTTCTCATCCACCAGAACCGCTTTGCCAACCGCACGGAAAATTTCTTTGATGAGAGGTTCTTGTCTCAGCTTGTCCAGGATGCCAAAGACCCAAATCCAGGTTTCCTGCAGCCAAGAGGTAGCTTGCGGTCCCACGAGGTGTTCTCCCACCTCGGCCTTGTGCTCGTTGATCGGCACAGAGAAAGTTCCGCTCTTCTTGCTCATCCTTAATGCCGCTGCCGACGGATAAACGACCGAAAAACAGTTCTTGCGGACCTGATTGACCTTCCAATCCCACTCGGACTCCCACATATCGTTAAGATCAGCCCTCAGTGATTCAACCGTAGCCTCCCCTTCAGTGATAACCAAGGAAGCAGCATTAGGAGGGATCACCTCCTCCTCCTCCAGCCCTCCCTCAAGCATGTAGAAGCACATCTCTTTGATGCCAAATCCATACATCACCAACTCAGGCTTAGACTGGCGTGACGGGCACTGCTTGGAAGTGTGGCCCTCCTCTTTGCACGCAAAACACTTTGGTGGAAACTTACAGCCGACCTGGTAGTGGCCAGAACGACCACACTTGAAGCAGATGACTTCAGAGTTGTTAGGCGCCGCACCTCCTTTCTCCCCAGCCGCCGAGCGACGGCCTCCCTGCTGCAGAGACCGGTCTCCATCACGGCCACCAGGCTGCCACTCCCCAAGCTCAGTCCTCCCCCACCCCGCACAGCCGCACGCGCCTGCTCGCCATCCGAATTGCCGGCCGGCCGAGGCCGTCCAGGTGGAGGAGGAGGGAGGGGAGAGTAGGAATCCCGGCCCCGCGAAGACGATCGACGCGGCGAAGGGTGACCACTGCCCCGAGAGCCATTGCGCTGCGCCCGGAACTCACGACCAGCCGAGAGCTGGGAGCGAAGGTCGCGTTCCCGCGCCGCTCCGTCCGCCTCCAGCTCCGGGGAGTCGCGCCGCCGCTTGTTGGAGCCGTGCGCGCGCAGCCGCTTGTCCTGCTCCATCTGGATCGCCTTCTCCACCAACCGCGGAGCCGCCGCCGCCGCAATACGGGTCGTGCCCCTGCCCCACCACCGGATGTCGCGCGGCGCAGCTGGAAAACCTAGCGAGTGAGCCAAATCACCCCTAGGCACCCAGGGCAGCGCCGAAGATCAGGTGACTGAATTTAATATTAAGATCTGTCACTCTTTTATGAGATTTATCCGATTGCATCACACGATAGCTCACTATTCATTCCATTACACTCGGCCGTTCACACATACAACAGCCAACCGGCTAATCGCATGTGCAGTATTTAGTTCATTATTATTAAACACCAGTCATTAACACTTCATGATTCATCACATGCATAAGAGCATGGTTAATAGTACAACCAACTGATGGTTATATGATATGGCCATGTCATCTATAGCCAACCTTATAGCCAACAAATACAATTATAAAATATAAAGATATTCTAATTCATTAATTCATGGCCCACCTCCCACTCTCACATAGTGCCTAGGAGCAGTGGCGGAGCTACAGAAAACTAGCTGGGCGGGTCAACATGGGTCAAGCTGAAGGAAACCCATTTCTTTTATCACAAAAGGCCCAATTTATTGTCTACTCTTCACAGTTTTGGCCATGAGCTGCGCGGGCCACGGCCCATTTAGCCTGGCTGTAGCTCCGCAGTGGTGTAGCTGACTCTTATTCTATAGCTGACACTTGCATTTATACTTACACACACAAAAATAACAACTCATGTTTTTTTAAGAAGGAATGAATTAGTAGTGGCATTTGTATTACTCTTTAAGAAGAAAGAAAACAATAAAAGCAAATAATGATAAAATTTGCAAACAGTTTACAGGAAAGTTTTTTTTTTGTAATATGCAAGAATAACAATATAATAGTGGTATTTCGAAGAAGTGGTTGCTAAGAAGTAATGAATTAGTGACATAGTAACATTGGTATCACCCTTTAAGAAGAAAGAAAACAAAAATAAAAATAAACTAGAAATAATTAAATATTCTAAAGGAGAATGAATTAGTGATATTGGTATTACCATTTAAGAAGAAAGAAAATGGGGAAAAGTATCTAAAACAAACATTGATAAATTTGCACAAAATATACATAACAAATATTCATTCTAAATATATGCAAAAATAAGCCTATTGAGTGGACCCCCCACCCCCAAAAAAAAATCTAAGAATGAATGAATTAGTGGCATCAGTAATACCCTTAAAGTAGAATGAAAATGAAATAAATACTAAAACAATATAAAGTAATGATTTTTGAAAAGTGAATGTATTAGTGGCATTGGTATTTCCTTTAAGAAGAAATGAAATTAAAAAAACTCACACACAACTTTGCACCGAAATTGCACATTTTTGTAATATGCAAAAACAATGATGTAACCATTAAATTTTGCCACATATTATATAGTATTTGTATGTATACATTTACTCTCGCCCAACATCCCAAAAATACCACAAGAGAAAAAAATTAAAAAAAAACAAGTAATAAAGGAAAGAAAAAACCAAAACCAAAATGCATAAGAACAGAAAACAGAAAAGGCATAGGAGAAAGAAGAAGGCTATGTTAGCTAGCTAAAGTTTTACCATAATTGTTTACAATCCAAGAAAAGCCCTAGCCAAATCAACATGTTCATTGTAAGAAAAGTTTTACCATCAGTGTTGTCTTTGCCAACCACGTAGGAGTATGTTCTGTGCCTATGAGCGTGCGGGGTGAGTTAGAAAGCCAAATTTATTTTTGTTGCTCACTTTGTAGGCCGCGGAGAGGGACCCTTCATCTGATCATGCAATACTTATGCTATGCAAAAACACACGCCATTGTCCAAACCATGACATCTAGGTCGACCGTACTTTTGTCCTTTTAATTAGTATCTGTCCCTAGGAGATTTGTGCGCTCACCGGTACGAGCCACCAGACAAATGATTGAGTATTTGAGTTGGTTCAAGTGTTGAACGCAAAGTTGGCGGTCCATTTTTGGAAGATTAATTAGTGTATGATTTGCTCGACCGACCTTCCCATTAAGGTGTAGCTAGCTAGTGCTGGGTGCTTTCCACATACTTTAGTCCCTTGCATGCGTGCTTAATTCCTAGCTAGATGCCGACTGTTGAAAAGTAACTTGATTTGTTAACCTGTACTCGTAGGATATCAAATTGCATGCGCACCATGTCACGCCAGAAGTCATCACAAGCATGGATGTGGTTGGCGTACGTTTCACTATTATTTCTATAAACTTTCGATCTAATCATCAACTATCACAAGCATGGATTTGGTTGGCGTACGTTTCACTATTATTTTGATAAACTTTCGATCCATCAACTATTAAAGCAGTACAAAGACCATCATAAATAACAAGAATTACATCCAGGTCACACCACCTAACTTTGTTTTACAAGACTAGCTAGGACTGATGTTAATTTTTTTTTACTCCTTTCGTATCTAGACAAATCTAAGACAAGTACTCCTTTAGGGATTAGGAGTATATGGATCAGCGAGAGTACCCGTAAAAAATAAAATAGTTCTCCATTATAGTTTATAAATATGACAACACTTCTTCTACCTATATATATAGTCATGTACTCTACATTCGCCCCCCGAGAACATCAGCGTTATGAGGAATAGAAAGGACGCACATCTACAGCCGGACGCCTCAAACCAGTCCCAAATGCCCGGGCGGGCGGATCGGTCACTGACCGGTAAAAAAAAAAATCAACCCACCCAGGTGCCTCAAACCGGCCTCAAATGCTCCGGCTATCCGGTGCCCCTTATATCCAGCCCATATGTAGGGCGGCCCGGGCGTGTCTGCCACGTCTGCCTAGCCCACCACCGACCCTACTCTGTCCAAACATAGGTGAGCTCAAAAAGACCAGGTTCGAACGCTGCAATTACAATCCAAGCACCCTAAGGAAACACTGCCCAAACATAGGTGAGCTCAAAAAGACCATACAAGAAATAAGCACATCAGCAGCTGCAGCAGTTCACACACCACAGCATAATTCGTGTGGCTTCATGCGATCTGCTGACCGATTGTAACCATACGATGAGCATGATCTGTTGGCACGTTTTTGTGCACAAAAACAGATGAATCCAAATTGATGGCAAATATTTCCACTTGCCACACGGCACACATGGTTGCATAAACATTTGCCGCATCATGTGTAATAAGTACATTTTATTTTGTGTATCATAATATATTCCCATGTCCGTGTGTATATAGTCGTCATGCAAAGCAATTTTCCTAGTACATTTAACAAAAGCGGGCAGATATTAAGAAAATCATGGCATTAAATCCAGGGAGGTGAATAAATCGAAAACATGAACAGACTAAATCAACCTTGATGACTTGAGGGACTAGTTTCAATCTCCACTATTTTATATGTGAGTAAAATCACACAATTTGATTCTTCATCATTTTGTAATAAAACTGTAGTCACTTGTCCATTGTGTCAAGGTAATGGTGATCCGGAGGGCTTGTCATCAGCTTTTGTCCCCTTGGAAAAATTGTGCTCGTTCGCATCCACAATGTTCCTTGCCATGGTAGCATGGGATGTCTCTGTTGTATCATCGCTGTCATATGTGGGCAGAGGTAACCCTGAGCTTGCTGATGACGACAACGGCCACCAGTTCCCTGTCAGGTATTGCTTAACCTGAGCCACCATGTCGCCGGTCCTTTAAAACAAAGACCGGCTTGCAAAGCCCAAAGGGTTTGTCCTCGTCATTGCCGGGTTGTCGCCTTCGACACAGTTATTGTCAGCCGGATTCTGTAGACCATGGTCCTAAAATAAGATAAAACATATTGGCACAACAATTAAAATGAATCCATCGAGATAATAATTCGGTACAAAATATAAGAGGTTCTAAGTTCAGTATAAAATATTTGTGCAGTGGTTTAATTTTCTTTGGTGGTGACCAGCCGGGACAACCCAAAGTGATTTTGGTTTTTGTTTGGAGAAGAAGTGGAAAATGTTGGAAATATTGATGTATACCGTGTTAGCTGCAGTTGGTTTTTCAGGTGCATCATCCATGTCGTCGACCACTACCCAGTTCTCCATTAAATTCAACAGATTCATGTAGTGCTCCTCCTTGACGACAAGAATCTCTTGGGGCAATACCTGCAGCACAAGTACGCGCAATCAAATCAACAAAATTAAACTAATGAGTTGAGTAGAGTCCAACAAAAAGCAACTATATAGAGTAGTAACAGAAAGAGTTCACGTACCATTGACATGCTACCATCACCCCATTTGACTTGGATGTGTCCATTATGAAGTTCAGCAACATGCCCCACCCATGAAAGGTCGGATCCAGCAGCACTCTTCTTCTTCTTGCTATGAATCAATGGTGTGGTTTCTTCACCGCTGGCTGATCCTGACGGTAGGAGGCGAATGACAATATCTCCATAGTAAGCATATAGGTAAGAAGAGTCTCTTTTCAGCGCGTATACAGTCACGGCATCGTCACACTCAACCTCACCAGCCCCGTTCAACCATGACACGCAAGCCGTCCGGTCTCCGTAGTGCAGGCTTCTGAGGACGCCCACGGGCCGTGACAATGGAGTTCCATCAGCAACATTGTCATTGTTGACACTAGTAGTAGTCTTGCCGTCATGGTCGCCGGTAGCATCAACATGAAGAACACCGACGACGTGATGTCCCGGGAATAACTCTCCATCCACTACTTGAAAGGGGGCGACAGTCGCTGAACTTATGCCTTGTTGTCGTGTGCCGTCCTGCCATAGCACGTCAAGGGAGGTACGTGTGTTGGCAACGACCATGGGACACTCCACCTCCGCCTGAGCAGTTGGTGCATCACATTCATCATCATCAGTCGCATTGTCTTTGCGAAAAAAGCAGCGGTCAGCTACCCCCCAGCTACAGCTACCCCCCAGCTACAATCGTAAGCGGCGCAGAAGAAAGTAAGATCGTCCGGGTTTTGGTAGGCCGTGTTAGGAATTAATTAGTAGATTAATTAGCACATGCTAATTAATGAATAGTCATTAGTAAAGGGGTGTGTCCAACCCCGAACAGTCATGTCCCTTCTCTCTTTCTATTGCTAATAGGCACCTGTTCTGGAGGGATGCCTTCGAACAGACATCTCTTTTTCCCACCTCTTCCAGATGTATATATACTTGAGAATCAATCGAAACCAGGACTGATTGTCCTTTCGCTTTCAATCTCGTTTTACTCTAACACGTTATCACGCACTTTGCTATGCCAAAAACGAGAAGGCCAAGCAACTCGCTTCCAAGGCTACAGGAACGACGAGCGAGGCGACCAACTCCAGTGCCCGACGCCCGCGGTGGCTCCCGACTCCCACGACTACGCGCCGGCAGCCCGGCCTCCGCGCCGTGCTCCTGCGCTCCTCATGTGCTGCGCGTCCCCGCGCTTCTCCCGTGGCTGCGCCGCGCCCGGCCGCGCTGCGCCCCAGGCCACGGCCTCCGCGCCCCGCGCTCGTGCGCCCGGCCGCGCTGCGCCCCTGGCCACGGCCTCCGCGCCGCGCCCCATCTGGAATCGCCCTTGTGCCAATGCGCGCCGCGGTGGATGTGGAAGACGCGCTCGCCTACGTCTCCGCACCAACCAGCGCCTCCGGCGTGATTAGACTTGGAGCAGGAATGGAGGCCGCCGACGCAAAAACCACACCGCAGCCGGAGATGTCCGCGAGCTCGTGCGGCCACGCGGAACGGCGCTTCGGGCGCGCCGTCACTGCCATCGACCGCCGCCCTGGCCGCCGCTCCGGTACGTGGGCCCATGGCCGGAGGACGCGGCCCTCCACGGCTTGGCGCGGTGCTTGTTGCGGCATCCAGCGGACACCCGCGAACTCCAGCGCGAGGCATGGCAGTGCCCGCGCATGTGGAAGGCTTCAATCTCCCTGTAGCGGCGGTGGCTTCTACGTGTAAAGCTAACCCCAAATCGATTGACTCCTTTGGGCACGGAGAGCACAATGATTGTAACCTTATCTCTTTTAAAGGTTTTTCATTTGTAGCCCTCCGGTTATGCACTAACCCTGTACAAGTGCCTGGGTATTTTCGTTGACCACCAGGTCAGGCCACCCGCTGTACTACAAATTTACATTAGAGGTTAATCTCTCCATCTCACGTTTATAATATGTAATGATTATTCCATATATACTCTATGGAAGTGGGACATGTTCAATGTATTTGCTTTTTAGCAATCCCTATAACCTGTCTTATTGGTACAGTGATGTTGTTTAGCGATTGAGATTAAATTTTCTCGCACAACAACATTGATTTGCGATTGAGAATTATTATTTTCTTGCAAAACAATCTTATTACGATTGAGATCAATTTTCTCTCGCAAATTATTAGTTCACTTTGCTGAATTATCTTGCAACTTGATACAAGATCATCTCGTTTTAATTTGAGGTCTATACAATTCAAGTTTTCACTTGAACATCAAGTTTGCAACATCATTATTATACACTACATTAGTACTAGTATTTTTCTGTTGAGTACCAAGATGTATTCCAAATCTGTTGATGTAATACATTTCCACGTTTATCACGTGTTGAGATTAATTACGTCCATTTGCAATAATGATTTTTAATCTCTTGCAAAGATAAATTCAATACCTCTGCAGTATTGTTTCTCAGTTGAGTACGAGGTATTCTAGAATATTTCTATGATGTATCTATTTCCATGTTAACCACATGTCGAGATTAATACGTCTATTTACAATTGAGATCTTCAATTTCTTGCAAATATGGATGCAAAATTCAAGGTGTTTTCTTCAAATTGATGTATTGGAATCACAAGGTAGTGTGTATATCTATTGGTTTGATTATCACCACTACTTGTTAAAGCCTACATTTTGTAATTTGACATTATAATTACTTTACAAAGTGTTGTCCCATACATTTTACTTGACATAAGGCATTAAGAGAGAGTATCTACTGGTTTCATCAGATTATACTCCCTAGTGTTGCGAGATCTACTCCCTTTTTGGAGAGTATCTTCAAGATGTCATACTTGGCAATTTGAGATACACACTAATGGTGCAAGCCACCTTCTTGAAATCATTACAATATTAACCATGATGGTTTTTGAATTTTCCGATGGTAAATTAATTATCTCTGGTTTGCTCCTATACGTAATTGATGGCTAAGTAATTTGAGGCTCTTGCCCTCAATGGCCACAACTTACTTAAGCGGGTCATGGACATCAAGATCAGTCTTACATCCCATGGCATAGCGTGTGCAATCCAAACCACGCCAAACAGGACGCAAAGGACCTCATGGGTAAAGGTTTGAAACTCACTTCAAACCTTCAATCTGACACCATCATGGAAGTCAGTTGTTTGCATGATGTTCTTCTAGAACCGAGCAATAAAATGACTATCCAGCTGTCACGGGACCCTATGAGCACGGAGAACATGATGGTTGAATATGCATTGACCGACATGTTTGGAGACTACCTTTAGTCCCTCAATCTCCTTAGTGATCTATTTATTTATGTCCATTTCTGATGTTCTAGTATGAACATGATTATTGTTTTCATCATATATTGTATATCACAATATATTGTATCAGCATTTTGGTACAAATTCATTTGTATGTATTCTATATATCTGACAGTGATTTTCTTGAGAATGTTCATGTCTATATATAGATTTCAACGGGGGTCAATCTGATGAAAGATGATTTGTGCCATGTGGACATATGCACCACAAACTCTATACTCAGAGAAGTGAAATGTTTCCACTCTCATTGAGAGAAAGGAGATATTTTTAAAATCGCTAGACGCGATGAGGGAAGCTAATTTCAAGGCTCGCGCACCTTAAAGTCTACGCTGAACCACTCAAACTCCTTGAACACATTAAGTCGAGGTAAGTGGCTCTTCCTAACCATTGACTAGACTATTCAGGTATTCCATGGTTCTAAAAGACACATCTATACGATGGTCTCAAGTGTGCTTTATCCACATGAAACCATTGGCTCATTATCCTGAACATCAATTACAATCAAAATTGAATGGACAACGTTGTAGAATTCTCCTTGCGTGCCTTCACTATGGCTCTAGGATTGAAGTTTAGCACTTTGTCCTATACTTCTAGACTCAAACTGGTTTAGTAGAATCCTTTATCCAAAGAACTAAGCTCATTCCATGATCTTAACCTCATAATTGCAACTTACCAACTTTACGTTGGAGTCATGCAGTTTTACACGCTCATGACCAAACTGCATAATGTTATTCCCCTCTATCTTTGATACGTGGAAATCTAACAAGTATTTCCCATCTGCGGTAATTCGGTTGCATACCGATATCACCACCCCGACATACATCATTGGCCCCTCGACATATATTTGGGATCTATGTGAGGAATAACTGTATAACCGTCAATACCTCAAGCCTCTCACATGGGTAGTTATTCAAGGTCAATATGTTGATTCAATGAGGAACATTTCCAGGCATTAGGGGGAGATTTCAAGTACCATACAGAATGCCAGGAAATTAGTGGAATGCTCAACACATTTCTGCCTCAAGTCCACGTACTCAAAGATCTGAACCATGCGTTCAGAAGATTTGCAACACATTGCAAATAACCTGCCAGATTCATTTACTGAAAAATAAAGGTGTCACATAATCCTACAATCCTGCAAAAATATGCCCAAAAGAGTGGAGGTACCAACAAAACCACTCAACTCCCTGTTCACAGCAACAGGGGGAGAAGTATGGCAATAGTACATTAGGATTCGGCTTCTCGCAAGCAAGGATATCGAGGCCTCTGAATCAGTAAATGCAAGTCAACTTCACGTTGGCAGACACCTAATGGGTAGTATACACCCAGTGGACAGGCAACCTCCACCAACCCAGGTCATAGTGCACACAATGACCGGGACATCGGGATACCCGACTCAACCGCATTGGAAATCGTGAACAGTCACCATGGGTAACAATATTTCCATCAACTCTATGTTGATATATAGATTCTGGAGGAACATATAACCGAAAGTCTACAATTGTCGACATACATTTCTCAACTAGATTGAAAAACCTTTCACATGATTCAGTTCCAAAGACCATGGCCATGGCAAAGTGTGAACAACACTCGGATTGAACTCGAGCAAAGGGTATAATCTAGGTAGAAATAATCTTCCTCAATAAAGGGAAAGGTATTCACATAAGCAATACCTACACCAGTTTTCTTCTGAAAACAGAATTGAGAACAACGAGGTGGTGAAACATAGAGCAAGTATTGTAGCACAAGGGTTCACGCAGATACCCAATTCTTCTCCAGAGGTGAAATCTCATTCCGATAACTTATATCATTGGCAGTACAAAATCATCTATCTATGCAGTTGATAGATGTAGTGATAACATATCCATGTTGATCACTAGATTTAGACATAGATGGTTCCCAATGGAATCTCACATCTGAATCGAAATGCAAAACGCAACATACACTGTGTAAAAAACCAATAAGTGACCATATGACTTATTGTTGTCGGTACATTTTGGTACAACCGACATAGTGAGTTTCTTATACACAAGGATTACTCCTACAATGATGATTACCCATGCATGTTTGTCATACACAGGGTTTATTCCTGCAATGACAAAGCACATGATCATATTAATGGCAGGTTTTGAGATGAAGGATTGGGTAAAACCTCGAGCACCTTCACTCATACATTATGGTACACTATGTTGTCTATATCCAAAATATATGGAGAAACTCATTGTGGACAAATCTTATACATCCATAACTCACATGGTTTCATTCTCTAGAAGTAGAGGAAGATCCATTAAAACCATGAGTTGATGGGAATGAGATATTGGGACACAAAGTTCCATATCCTTGTGCCATTGGACCCACCAAACACAATTGGTTGGGAGTCAAGAATATCTTTCGATATCTCCAAGGCATCAAACATTTTGTCCGAGTCTTTCAGTTTCAGAGAAATTTGGACACCAATATCATTGGATCCATTGATCAGATCCCTACCATGCTAGATAATAGACAAGCTTTGTGTTCCAGCTAGGTGTGGTAGCCATCCCATGAAGGTCTTCGAAACAGACCTCGTGGCTACATCCACCAACCATTATCTCAAAGATAATGTTGCTTGTGTTGTTTGGATGCAAACATGTTACATAGTAAGCAATATCACTATATAGCTCATCTTGCAAATCAAATCACGTGACAATCTCACTGATTTGTCTATGAAGTCTCTACCAACTTGAACATTTAAGAAAGATGTTCATGGAATTGGTATTCGACGACTTCAGGATTTGCAAGTATCAAGGGGAGTATCTTCCTAAATTACTCCTGTTCAAAGCATCATATTATACTCTTTTTCCCTTTATGAGTTTACTTTTACAGGTTCTCATCAAGGTTTTTAATGAGGTAATATCAACATGAGATCATATGTCATACTTTTTGTTTTCTCCACTAGAGTTTTTAGGAAAGTATACACGACATATTTATTGTCCTCTAAACTCTATGGATTTTCTCATATCGAGTTAAAAGAGACAATTATAATGATATGTCATATCATTTTCTCCTTATATTTTTTCCACTGGGTTTTAAAGGAGTTTTCAATGATATATTAGATCGCACTTTTTTCCTTTATGAGCTTTCCCTCAAAGTTTCTCATAAAAGGTTTAAACGAGGCCACATATGCAATACTTTCTATTTTTCCCCACTGGGGTTTTTAAAGGAAAGTAAACAAAGCATATTTATTGTTCTCCAAACTCACCAATGAGTTTTCTCCTTTCTCAAAGGTTTTCTCATATGAGTTATCAAGGAGACAATAATTATTATATGTTGCACTTTTTCTTCTTATTATTTTTCCCATTGGGTTTAAAGGAGTTTTAGCAACATATCTGCTCTATTATCCTCATATTTTTCCCACAGGGTTTTTGGGGGAGATTCTCAAGATTATAAGGAAGATTTCTCAAGATGGAAGATCTATGTACAAGAAGTTTTCAATGATGAAACATTCAAGGAGCGGTGTTGTACAAGGGGGAGTGTTAGGAATTAATTAGTAGATTAATTAGCACATGCTAATTAATGAATAGTCATTAGCAAAGGGGTGTGTCCAACCCCGAACAGTCATGTCCCTTCTCTCTTTCTATTGCCAATAGGCACCTGTTCTGGAGGGATGCCTTCGAACAGACATCTCTTTTTCCCACCTCTTCCAGATGTATATATACTTGAGAATCAATGGAAACCAGGGCTGATTGTCCTTTCGCTTTCAATCTCGTTTTACTCTAACAGGCCGAAGGGGCCGATGCCTTGACGAGCTCCTTGTCCGTGCCATGGTGCATGGATGCTATCCAGTAGACAAGGACGCCGGACGTCTCCAAGTTGCTGACGGTGCCCATCTGACGGTCAGGGTTCCAGGAGCCGTTGAGCCAGCGTGCTGCCTTGAAGAGGGAACACGGGTCTGGTGCACGGACGCGCTGCCCAGGGTTGAAAAGAGTGTTCATTTGACCGCAATACATTCGTTGTGTTTTGTTGCCGCCAGCTGAGGTGTCATGCACTAGTTGTAGCTTCTTGGACTCTGCGTTGGTGACCCTGCAGACCGCCCCGTCATCGAACAGCACATCCACGTCGATGGACACCTCGACAACCCGGCCAAGCCACGGCCCGGACACGACAAAGTCGCCGAGGTTGAAGCGCCTTACGCGCCGGAGGGTAGACGGGGGCACGCCCATGATGACATGTGTTCCGGCGGCATGCTTGGCCAGGTCGAGCATGGTGGTGACGCTGGTGACGACGCCGAGCCGGCCGTCATCGTCGGACGCCGAGCCGACCACCTGTCCGGGGCGCAGGTGGCTCCTGTCAACCACCGTGAGGTCGCCGGAGTTCTTGTATACGACAGTGTTGTCGGCAGTGGCGGATCCAGGACCCAGGCCGGGGGGCCTGGGCCTGGGGCGTGAAGAGTAAGCACCTCGTTCAATGTCCACTGTAGACATACTGTAGACTTACTGTACATGCACTTAACAGCCTGGGGCCCGGGGCTTGGATAAAACCTGGCTCCGCCCCTGGTTGTCGGCGAGGAGGACCATGAACACGTCGACGGGGATGTCGTGGTCCGCCTTGGCGTCCGCAATGACGAGGCCATGGCGGCGGAGCGTGTGCCCGAAGCTCACGAGATCTAGCAAGTCAACATGGTGGGATGCGGCGGCGGCCATCTTTCTTCCGGCGAGACTGCTTGTTCGATTGATTGCCAGAGGAGGCTCGTATAAGATGCTCACGGTCGGTGGTGTTGCAAGCTAGTACTAATATACTAAGTGTACTAGTTAAATGCCCGTGCGTTGCTACGGGCAAATAATGGTAAATAAATTAAAGGGCACCTAACGTTAGGTGCCTGAAAAATTCTTCGCATCAATCACTATTTTTTGCCATCAAATATCCAATGGTTAAGAGCACGCCCCCACATATTCATCTTCTTACTCCTCACCGGCGATGATTTCTCCTCCGTCGTGGCCTACCCAGGCCTAACCGCCTGCATCCAACCACTCCCGCCAGCTATCACCGGGTCGCCCTCACCGTGGTCGGCGCTCCTCATGTCGTCCACATCTTTGGCCTTGTGCAAAGAAGAAAGTTGCTCGCGCAACAAAATAATTCATGCCCATGAGATTTAGCAAAACCGATAAATAAAAGATTAAGCGGATGATAATTGATTCAGACACATACTTCATCGCACATTTACCATACATCAATCATAGAATAGTCCCTTGTCATTTTCTTTACCAAATCAATTACATCCAATGTTCCTAGAAAAAATGAAAGTGATTGTACAGATCTAGTTATCCCTTCCAGTTCACTCTGTCTAATGCGTGTGCACGACGTATTGTTCCTTCATTCAACGTAAGTAGTGAATTTGATCTTGGTCTATCTTGTTTCTTCGTTTGACTTGATGGGACGAAAAAATGGAAGTGATTGTACAAATCTAGTATACCTATGAGACTCATCCCCATTATCTATTTATCTTAACATGCACCCTGTCCACCTCAGCATAGTTGCCACATCACCAGTCCCGTTTGCAATGTATCATTTCCTTTCCAACCCTAAAAAACATAATGACCAATCTTTCTCCCGTGGGAGAAATCTACCTCGCGAGGCGCAACCATCTCACCGCGATTCACTTCCTTCCCCACTTCATTTTCTCCAGCAGATTTGCTCCCAATCATGGATGATCATTCACTTCATTCCTTACAAGGATGAGCGCTAAAAAATATCATGGCTTATAGTACCAATTCAACAACTCCAAATGTTTTTATCATTCTTTTCTTAATTAATTTTTGGCTTACTCATTTCTGCTTTTGATTTTTAAGCAATTACTTTTAGTTCAGTCCTCTCATGTTATATTATGCTTATCCTGCACCTATTATCTTTATTATGTACTTACTTGTTAAGCTCATCGTCATGCCCACTAAGAAAGCAAAATTTATCAGCATTAACCTATGTTTATTTCTCCATTTTCTGATTGTAGGAATATTGCTATCAGTGTCATACAAAGAAATAAGATAGACCAAGATATCACTCCAAATGTACTGACCCATTTCTATTTCTCAATTTTCTAATTTTTGGATGTACAACAAGTCAAGTGGTATTATAGCAATGCAGTTTACTGTATTTGTTGGCTCATAATTCGATTGTTTCCTCTAACCTTTCTCTACCTGACCTATTTCGTGCAGGTATGTGATATTCGGAGACAAGGGTGTCAAATTTAGTCTTTTTTTGGCTCATGAGATATATGTTGGAAATATGCCCTAGAGGCAATAATAAAAGCATTATTATTATATTTCCTTATTCATGATAATTGTCTTTATTCATGCTATAATTGTGTTATCCGGAAATCGTAATACATGTGTGAATAACAGACACCAACATGTCCCTAGTAAGCCTCTAGTTGACTAGCTCGTTGATCAACAGATAGTCATGGTTTCCTGACTATGGACATTGGATGTCATTGATAACGAGATCACATCATTAGGAGAATGATGTGATGGACAAGACCCAATCCTAAACATAGCACAAGATCGTATAGTTCGTTTGCTAGAGTTTTTCCAATGTCAAGTATCTTTTCCTTAGACCATGAGATCGTGTAACTCCCGGATACCGTAGGAGTGCTTTGGGTATACCAAATGTCACAACGTAACTGGGTGACTATAAAGGTAGACTACGGGTATCTCCGAAAGTGTCTGTTGGGTTGACATGGATCAAGACTGGGATTTGTCACTACGTATGACGGAGAGGTATCACTGGGCCCACTCGGTAATGCATCATCATAATGAGCTCAAAGTGACCAAGTGTCTGGTCACAGGATCATGCATTACGGTACGAGTAAAGTGACTTGCCGGCAACGAGATTGAACGAGGTATTGGGATACCGACGATCGAATCTCGGGCAAGTAACATATCGATTGACAAAGGGAATTGCATACGGGGTTGGTTGAATCCTCGACATCATGGTTCATCCGATGATATCATCGTGGAGCATGTGGGAGCCAACATGGGTATCCAGATCCCGCTGTTGGTTATTGACCGGAGAGTCGTCTCGGTCATGTCTGCTTGTCTCCCGAACCCGTAGGGTCTACACACTTAAGGTTCGGTGACGCTAGGGTTGTGAAGATGTGTATATGCAGTAACCCGAATGTTGTTCGGAGTCCCGGATGAGATCCCGGACGTCACGAGGAGTTCCGGAATGGTCCGGAGGTAAAGAATTATATATAGGAAGTGCTGTTTCGGCCATCGGGACAAGTTTCGGGGTCACCGGTATTGTACCGGGACCACCGGAAGGGTCCCAGGGGTCCACCGGGTGGGGCCAACTATCCCGGGGGGCCCCATGGGCTAAAGTGGGAGGGAACCCAGCCCAAAGTGGGCTGGGGCGCCACTCCCCTAGGGCCCATGCGGCTAGGGTTGAGGGGAAACCCTAAAGGGGGCGCCCCTTGCTTGGGGGCAAGCCCCCCACCCTTGGCCGCCGCCCCCCCTAGGAGATTCCATCTCCTAGGGCCGGCGCCCCCCCTAGCACCCCTATATATAGTGGGGGAGAGGAGGGACTTCAAAGACCAGCCCCTGGCGCCTCCCTCTCTCCCCGTTACGTCTCTCTCTCGTAGTATAGGCGAAGCCCTGCTACTGTGACGCCCTGCATCCACCACCACGCCGTCGTGCTGCTGGATCTTCATCAACCTCTCCTTTCCCCTTGGTGGATCAAGAAGGAGGAGACGTCTCCCGTCCCGTACGTGTGTTGAACGCGGATGTGCCGTCCGTTCGGCGCTTGGTCATCGGTGATTTGGATCACGTCGTGTTCGACTACATCATCACCGTTCTTTGAACGCTTCCGCACGCGATCTACATGGTATGTAGATGTATCCGATGACTCGTTGCTAGATGAACTCCTAGATGGATCTTGGTGAAACGAGTAGGAAATTTTTTGTTTTCTGCAACGTTCCCCAACAATATAAATCTCCTTTTCATGTGCATTTATCTCTCGAAGTGGTGTGTTACACATTCAGATTCTACTATTTTACTATGGCCTTTATCATGAGACTTATAATTTTTATATGCCTTGATTTTCTGAAAACTGACGTTTATTTTGTTTTGCATGATTTAGACTACTCTTTTTGTATGAATTGATCGGGGAAATTACCAGGTAACTTCCTTTCATTATCCTCGGTTAATTATTGTGTTGTTCTATTCTAAGTCGCACTGTAGCCTACTTGGAAACAACTGCCCTCCTCAGTGGAAGTCTCAATGTAATTCTTAACTCCCCTAAATGAGATATAAATGTACGATGCAGTTTCACTTTCATGAGACTGAATTGAGATGATGCCACAATTTGACTCTTGTGCTTTGAAATGTGTCACTCGGAGCAACTATCAGACAATACAATTTCCCAAAAGAATCATATATTTCCAAGTCATTGTTAAATTTCCCACTGCAATGCGCGGGGAATCCTTTAGTTTACCAGTTATTTCATGTCTCATGGCTTGTCCTCCACGTCGCGAGACTACTCCACCAAATAGTCAGCTTCGCAATAACCCCAATGATCATCCTCAGTGAGTTTACTATCTTCCTCGACAATACTTGGCACAGGCATTAGACACACCAATTTCTGTCTAAATAGTACTTTTCTTTCATCATGTACATCTCAAAGAAGACTTAGAATTATACATACATTGATTAAAAAATCGAGTCTTTACCGAAGAAGCCTGTGCTCGAAATAATCGAGCACGGGCTTTTCTGGTCAAAATGTATCTTGTCTTTATCATGACTTATTTTTCTTGGTTAACAATACTTGTTGTTTTGTCGATATTTCAGGTTCATTAATTTTTTTACCTAGATCTTCAATGGCAAGAATAACAACAAGTAGTCGCCTCATAGTATTTAAGTAAAAATGGACAAAAGGGAACAAGATAGCTGACTCGTATATATTCTTGAAACTGTCATGTTCTTGAGATATAAATAAAATACACTCAAGGGGTTGCCGTAGAGGCAGACATGGAAAAATCCATTGGCTCACACTGTTCTCCTAATCACGTACACCTACAGTACACACAATTGTGAAACATCCATAGCCGCAATTGCCATTGGTAACCTACTGTAACTCGAAAGATGTATAATGCTGCTACTCCTATTACGTAATTGTACAAGCACCAATCATACCAGGTCCATTATTCACATCCAATGAACCCAAAGATTAGCATACCCAATAGGTAAATAATATACAAAATGGCATTTTATTGATTACAGTTTAATGAAAAAAATTCACCATTGCTTTTATTTCAGAATTAGCCCGCAGTTGTGATAAAATGATAATTCAGTTGCTTTAGTACTATGCTAAATTTCTACAAGAAACATTTGAAATCGTCACGATAGAATTGCTTCTGTTTTGGAACTAATCAAACAAATAGGAAGAACACAATATTCTTGCTATGATTTGCATCAAGAAACTTATAAAAATGGCAATACATGAGATCGGTTCTTACCACAAGAAGTGGATGCTTTCAGTTCTGACTCGTTGAGGTAAGGAAGCAGCATCACCTGCCAGCAGGGATTCGAGGACGGGCGAGATCGGAGGAAGCTGCGCCATGCGTGGAGGAGGGCTCATGGCATGACCTATCCACCTCGAGAATAACAACAAGCAAGCACGCACAGCTGTTACCCCTGCCCTCGACCAAACCTCATTGCCTACTGGAAGGAGCGGCTATGGTGGCTCGATGGCATGGCCGTGCTGCATGTCATCCAGCAGATCTCCCCAACCCTCACTTCTCTGTAACTCTTCCACGAATTGCGTTATCTGGGAGCAGCACACAACCTGTTGAAGATACTCGGGGACAGCGGCCAGCTCACACACAACCTCCAATGACGCAGGTGCGGCACTGGGAGGAGGAGGGCGTTGGATTATGCATGGACGACATCGGAGAAGGACTGCAAGGTTAGGAGGATGCGATCTGAGGCCTACCACGCTCGTTGCCTCTCAATGTCCACCTCTTTAAGGAGAACATGAGCAAGGAAGAAAATCGGCGGCTACATCCCAAGAAAGGAAAGAGAGCGGGAGAGATGAAGGGGATTGACGTCCATGCATATGTTTCCTTTTTCTTTTCTTCCCTTTTTACGTGTGTACCGAAGAATCTCTAATCAATCTCTGAAAAATCAAATCTAAATTAATCAACTATACCATAAGTTCCTCAATCACATTAATTAATATTTTGGGCAAGGTATGGAAACGTTAATTAATGTAATTTTTGAGAAGTATGGAAATATTATTTAATGTGATTGAGGAACTTATGGTATAGTTGATTAATTTAGATTTGATTTTTCAAAGATTGATTATAGATTAATCATAATTGATTTTTTCACATAAATACATTACGAATAAATGGAAGGAGTATCAGAGCGATTCGGTTTTAGCATGGGAGGGGTGGTGGGAGGTGAGACGAAAATAAACCGGACGAAAATAAACCGGGACTATTCAACCAACTCGTTCATTAGGAGTAGAGATATATAGGCTAATAATAGAACCTGCCGGCAGCTGTCTGAGTAGGATTAGAATTCCTATACTACTCGCTGTCGTCTCCTGTGCACGATCGGTGTACGTACGATATGGTAAATACTAACTTCGGCGTGACGGATTCGTCCTCCTGTGCACAATCGGGCTTAATTTTGGGTGCGAGTTCGGATTGGACTCCTATAAGGGCATCTCCACTAGGCCCCCCAACAGCCCTCCTAGAAGGCCTTTTTCATCGCCGGTGCGTATTTTTTCTTCCAGTCATGCCCCAGAAGCTTAAAAAACGCCGGATTTCGTCAAAGTTACGGCCAGCAGTCCCGACCCAAACCCACAAAGCTGGGGCGCAGCTGAGGGCGCCGGCGCTCTATTTCGCATGCATCGGCCCACTTGCCAGCCCCTCTCTCTCTCCTCTCCCCACCATGAGGAGGAGGGTGGCGTCGACGTCTTCGTGCCCGCGACGGCCATGGCGGAGGAGGAAGGACGGGGCAGGCGACGGAGCTCGCAGGGAGGAAGCCGCGTCTCCGCTCGTCCGAGACCTCGCGGGACACCGTGGTGCACGCGCCGGCGCCGTACCTCACCATTGCCCTGTCCGGCTCCAGCAGCGGTGCCGGGTCCGGCCCCGTCCGCTCGCCGCCTCACCCGGCCGGCCTCCCACACGCCGGCTGGTCGGCTTGCGCCGGCTCCGCCTCCCGCGGCTTCCTCCGCGCCGGCCTTGCTCCCTGTCTGCTCGCCGCTCCCTGCCTGCTCGCCCCATCCGGCTTCGCTAGCCACCGCTGTTCGCGTGGTGGTTGGGGTGCGCAACGAGTGGATAGCTTTCTACTTCCAGGCTATATTTTTTGCCGGTAGCCCCCCAGAGAGTGAAAAAAAGTGCCTCCTGGGAGCTCAACGGCTGGAGATGCCCTAACCAGCAATGCTTCCATTATTGTACTATGAAAATAGCGCCGGCAAAGTAGCACTGTTTTGCTTTCTCACGGCGTGGTTGCAAAGTACTCCATCCAGATCGCTCTTGACGGTCCGCTAATTAGGGGATTAGCAGCGGCATGATGGATAGGAAGCGAGACATCAGGTATGATCCATCCGTTTAATTTCCTCTTCGGTCGAGAGCATGGGTTAATTTGACAATCTTGGTACTCTTATCATTCAAAAACAATTTAGGCGAAACCGTAGGAAGAGTTCCTACCGTGTATTTTCTTCAATAAATTTTCATGTAAAAGCTTACATGCGAAATTGTCCTTCATTATTTAGACGAGTATTTGATTAGAGTAGATGGCTGATGAAAGCATTATTAGACCAACAAACCGAAACGCCTTGTCGACTATCTTCTCTACCCCAAAATTGTTGATTGTTGCTAGCCTATTATGACATGCGGTATATTTATGGAAAAAACGGTGTTGCTAAATATCAGTCGACTAAGACTTTGTTATGTCTCAGTCGATGCTCTATTCGTGAGATCTTGCATACGGATCCGTGCAAAAATTTCTTTTTAGTTTTTAGTTTTTTCTTCTTACATACTATATCACTTGATTGAGACTTGGTTAACTCTCAGAGAACTATCCACCCCCTTATGTAAGAGGAAGATGACCCTGGTTGGGGGGCTTGCATATGCTTTCGTGTCTTGTATATTGTTGTCCTTTCATTGAAATAATATTTCCGCACATTGTGTATTTCTACAAATCAAGTGCCTTTTTTTTATCTCCGCTGTTAAAATAAATAAAATCAAACTTCTCTCAATGGGTGTAGCTAAGAAAAACACTTTCACTCGGATTTTATTTGTTTGCCTACGGTAAACAATACCCTAAAGTCTTGTTTTTCTTGTCAATGGACACTATAGATTATCTAATAAGAGAACAAATAGTATATACTGATGAGCAAGCCTACTTAATGAAGCTTTTGCTTAAACCATGGTTTTTTGACGTGACATGCTTGTTTCATCCATTATGCATGCTTCATCTCTAACGTGTCTTATCATATTTTTTGCATTGGGCACCAAAAGCCTTGGGACCAAAAAATTCAAGATGCCAGGAAAAACTTTTAGACTTCGCCGCCGTGATGAGTACGGTACATTCTCTTTTGGCGAATGTGGTATGCTCAAGACTACATCGTTGGACCGTGAAACAGACAAGCGCATTTGCCTTGCATCAGTACTTGACAACTACAATGAACTCATGAAGAGAGGTATGCTTACGTGGGAAGCTTACAAAGGGCACCGCCACACCATTGAAAACTTACTACAAATTATCAGGGACAGTATCAGGAAATACAAGGAGCGTCGCTTGCAAATGGGGCTATTTTACTTGGTGCAATATCGAAATGGCCATGGGCTACAAGGCATACGACCCCATACACACTTGTACCGCATGCCTCTCAGGGAAGCGCTAAGGAAATGGAGACAAGAAATCAAAAAGAGAAAACAACTACTGGACGCACCCAGCAATTCCGGGAAATTAAACATTCGTGACACCATCGTGTTAAGTTCGTCTTTGAAGAGGCTGGTCGTATATACCTTGTCTTCCATTATATTAGGTTGCGTGATAATATTTCTTTGAAAGGTTTTGAATAGTGTGTACTATTGGTTGCTTTTTGTATGATGGTTTTTTTCCTTGGGTGAGATATTTTTCTCTTAATGCCTAAAGAAAAACTATGTTTTCAATGCACCGGATGTTAATCCTTTCACCATGTGTTTTCTGATTAACACCACATATATTTTACAGGGATTGAGTGTCTATTTAGGGAACAATGGTGACTAGGAAAGGGGATTCTGCCCCCCCCCCCCCTCTATTTCTAGAGAGAGAGATGTCAACATAGTCGTGAACCGCAGAAAATAGGAACTTGCATACGACACTAAATTAATAGGTTAGTTCCTGATAAAGCTTTGAAACCATTGCACAAACTAAAAGATAATAGGCATGAAACCTACGAAAATCAGAGTTATGTTGGAGACGTATCACACACCACACCCGCTTTGCCTAGCGGCCTTGTCCGGCGATAGCGAGGGGAATCGGATCTCTAGGTGCTTCACCGCACCATGTCGACCTGTAGAGAGAGACGAGGTTGATTGGTTCGATCTTTTTTGCAACAACTATTGTCGTATGATTAGCGAATATATATTGATTATGGTAGCTATCTAGTGACGAGTAAGCATGTACGTGCAATGCACATCTAGTTTGAGTTGAAAATTTGGATACTTAATGTTTTAAATTTCAAACCACATATAGGTACTTAAGTTTAGCCCCAGTTTTCGCAACCTTGTCCTCAAGGTCCTATTCGGCCTTCAGGAGCTCGACCCATCTATCGTTAGGCTCGTCCTGTTCAGATTTGAGCTGCTGGGTCTTGTGCTTGATGCTCTTGGCCGTATTGGCCAATCGACTGCGAAAAGTTTCAAGATGAGGCGCCTCAAGGGGATCCTCAATGAAATCAAATTCGTTGGGACCGAGGCTTCTATCCTCTCGGACTCTGGATAATAGTCGACGTCATCGGGGTTGTCATCGTTCCCGTTGATCATACCGTCATCGATGTTGTTGTTGACAGCGTCTTGATTCTCGCGACATCGTGGGCCGTGTCTTTATTGGCAGTGTCACTATTTCTGGTGCCGCGGTTGCTTGCATCACCATTGCTGGTACCTCCATTTATGGCAGCCTCTGCATCAGCGCTTGGGTTTTTTCCATTGCCTCCTCCGTCCTTAGGGGTATCCACCATATAGACGTCGTAGGTGGATGTAGCTACCCACTTGCCGGTATTACTCATGGCAGGGGACATCATCCATGTAGGAATCATCGCCGTATGCATATGCTAGAACATCGCTTAAATCCTCGATGGTAGCGACTAGATGGAGGTTGGGTTGAATTCCGGCTCCTCTAGTTTTTTTTCCATATCTGATCATAGACCGAGGTCCGACCGTCAGAGATAGAGAGGCTCTGAATCCGATCTAATATTTCATTCAGAAGTGTCTTGTCAGCCTCGCCCATGTCTTGACCGGGCTTAGCTGGAGTTTTGCCGAGGTCCCGTCTTACATGGCCTCGGGGATTTCGTCGGTCAAACTTGATGTATGGTCTGACGAGGCAGTGTTAGGCTCCAGGCTCAAAGATAGGTTCGATGAGTGATCCACGTCGTGGACCTGACCCATGATTGAATTGAGATCGACACTTCGGCGTCAGCGAGGTCCTCGGATTGGTCTGACACCCAGCCCGAAAATGGAAGTTCACTGCGGGCATCCGTAGGGTATTCCATGTTTCCAAACCTAATGGTCCGGCCTAGAGCGAAATTCTTGATCTGGCCGAGGTGGCCAGTCGAAACGGCGTAAAGCGTGATGCTGCCGAAGACAAAAGGTTGTCCGGGGAAGGTCTTCCGACAATCAATGTTGTCATCGATCCGAAGATAGGTCATGAAGCTACTTTGCCACACAACTGGACCTACAAGGGCCACCAATGTCGGGCTTAAATCCGGCGGATCTCGGGTAGGGGTCCAGAACTGGTGATCTTGGCTAGACAGTAACAAGATGAACAAGAGACACGATTTTTGCCCTGGTTCGGGCCCTTTAGAAGAGGTAAAACCCCAAGTCCTACTTTTGTTGCATTGATTGTGATGGAGTACAAAGTACAGGATGATCTACCTCAAGATCATATGAGTATGTTTCTAACTTAACCCTATGAGCTAAACCCCTTGGCTTATATAGGGACTGGGGGTACCTAGGGTTACATAATGGTCGGTTACATCTAGGGATAAGCTTGTCGATCATTTGACGGTGTCTTCGGAGGACTCCATCTTGAGAACGCCAGGGGGTCATGGGAAACATGGCTCATTCTTCAGTTATATCTAGTGGTCCTTGGTCCAGCCCATGACCGGCAGGCCGATGTGGCTAGCACCCGCTAATCCAGGACACCATCACCCGGCCCCTGCTGCCGATATCTACCGACTGCGGCTGAATCCATGGACTCCTCAACTCTGCAGCACACCCGGGATGGTTGACTGATGGTGATGTTTCACTGCGGCTAAATCCATCGAATCCTCCCTGTCTATGTTTCAATCTTTTCTTTTCGAGCTGATGGTGATGTTGGACTGATGCAGAGTTTTTATCCTGAAGCACGTTTGGTAAACATTTATATTTGTACTCCTCGGTATTTGCTCTGCTTGTTTTCAAAAAAATGGGTCAAATTTTGTTTAACATTCAAACTTTGGTTTTGTAGTTTCCACCGAGATTTTGCTGAATTTTTTGAAATGATCGAATTTCGGCCATCTCATTCAGGGGCAAAAAAACTCAAACCAAAAACCAAAACCTTGGCTGGCGCTGCTAAGTAGGACGAGCGCGGCTTCAGCCGGGTGCACTGGGAACGAGCATGAGCGCCAGTGCCAACAGTCTGCGTCGGCGAGAGAGAAGCGGCCGTAGACCCGATGCAGCAGCTCCAGCAGGAAAGCCCGCCCACTCCCTCCTCCTTTTCCTCCATGTCTGTCGTCTCGCAGGTGATCTCCAATCCTGCTACATAGTGATGGGATGATGATGAAAAAGCCGAGTGCAGCAATTGATCGAATCGTGATTTCATCGTGGGTACCTATTCGAGCGTGGAGGTCACCGTCGTGGTCTTAACGAGGGTGCTTTAGGAGGCGGTAAGAGGTGGAGCAGAAAAGCCAATGCAAGGCACCCGGAAGGCGTTTTTGTTGCTATTGACCCGTTGCGGGTGCGCGGTAGCGCAATCCAAGCGAAGCCGGCGTGGGGCAATGACGAGGCCCTGCCGGTGCCGCTGACACGGTGCAGGCGTGCAGCAATGCCACCAGGCATGGTGTGATGGTGATCTATCACGTGATGAGGTAGTGTGCACGGGAGCTCGATTCTGGCGGCGTCGGGTAAATTAAGGTTTGAATTTCGGCGGTTGTAAGGATAAGATGATGCCTCTATGCTTTTGGGCTGCCTAGTCGGTTACAAAAGGAAGAACGACTCAGTCGCTTCGATGATCGGGGATTGGCTATGTATATAAAATATATTTTTTGCGGGGTATATATAAAATAAAATTTAGTCACGTGGTTTATTGATTGTTGTTTTTGGCTTACGTGGCAAATTTGTCGACGTGAATAGGTTGCATGTTAAAAGAAATATGATAGTAAGGATGAACTATTTAGGTATTATATTCTCATAGCATTTACCATGTATGTCTAGCAAAATTCTGATTAGCCACACCCGCACACTACTAGGAAAAAGGCTACAAGCAGCGCGGGTAAAATGGCTACTAGTAGCGCTGGTACTCGCGCTACTAGTATCGCGCTACAGCTAAAAGTTAGTAGCAGCGCGGGTGCACCTGCGCTACTACTAACCTAACTACTAGTAGCGCTCACTTATATCCCACGCTACTACTAACCTAACTACTAGTAGCGCTCATTTCTTATTTCCCACGCTACTACTAACCAAACTACTAGTAGCGCTCATTTGTTTCCCATGCTACTACTAATAATTTAGGAATTAAGAAATAAAAGTTAGATATAGTATTCATGGATGGCAATACGTCCAGTGCAAACCAAACCAACGTCACATAACATTCTCAAGATTGCATTTAACATCAGACACACACAATGATCAT
This sequence comes from Triticum urartu, assembly GCF_003073215.2. Taxonomy (NCBI): domain Eukaryota; kingdom Viridiplantae; phylum Streptophyta; class Magnoliopsida; order Poales; family Poaceae; genus Triticum; species Triticum urartu. The sequence goes on along the minus strand of NC_053023.1, from coordinate 748,686,496 downwards.
CGAAAGGTGGGTACCTCCCCTGGTGTTCCATCATCAACCTAAACAGACCACTTCCCTAGATGTATTTACCAAGGCTCGGAGCTTAGACGCCGGTGGACCCGAATCCTCCCTCCCCCCGGACGGTGGCGTCGAGGTCCTCCACCTCGACGACCTCCGGCGTCGAAATCACCTGGACAGTCATCACTACAAGAAATATGTCAACTTGTGACCACCACTATTGGTCACTTAATGGTCACAAATTTCCATTTGTGACCTTTTTGTGACCAAAAACATAAGGTCAAAAGCTGGCCGTCGTAAACTGACTATAGCGACCTTTCTTCTGGAATGGTCGTAGACGTTTATGACCAAAATACATCTACTATGAAGTTTTGGTCACTAGCAACCTCCCCAGGCCACGTAGGCATCTAGCGTGGCAAGCTGATGTGGCACAAGATTCAGCCCGGTCCAATTCAGTTTTCTACATGGGCCTAGCCCATTAATTCAGCCTTTCTATATTTTTTTCCTGTTAATTTTTCGTTGACTTCATGGGCCAAGCCCAACATTGCAGCCTTTTTATTTTTGGGCCGTGGCCTTTTTGTCTTAGCAGTCCCATTTTTTGTTTTTTATAAAATGGGTCCCCGTTTTGAGGTTCTGGTAACTGGGTCCTAGCTGTCAGGGTCATATTCTTCATTTTTTTTCAATTTAACATAAATAAATACCCAGTATGTCTGAGTCGCCGGACAAAACAATTCTACAAGTAACACTTCAAATATTATCAGCCGGATTCAATACAAAGCTCCTGCTGTACAAAATAAGCTCTAACATACACTTTGCAAGCTCTGCAAGTGTAATAACAGTATGACAGTCACAGCTACAAGCTCCACAAGTTCAATAATGAGATACAGTATTTTACAAGCTCTACAAGTGTTATGTTCTTCAGCATGGAGCTCCTTCAACAGCTTTACTGGACGACCTGTTACATGAATCAACAAAAAAGAATCAAAAAAACTGAAGCCAATATATTATGAGTAGACCTTTCAAAAAAGGGCAGTTATTAAGAATGCCAACACAAATTCAGCTAGTACCATGCTTTTTATTCTCCAGCTAGTTAAAATGAGATACTCATTCATACAAGAAAACAGAAACACAATATGAAAATTCATTGCACAAGTGCAGGCCATGCAAAATACTTCACTGCCACACATTGCACCTAAACTTCACAGAAGATATAATTATAAAATTCAGCTTGCTGCTACTGACATTGGAAAACTGCTGCGGGTTTGTTTTGATCACAGAAGATATAACTGATAACATTAGTTTGCTGCAACTCTGTCGTAGATTTGTTTTAATCGCGGAAGATAGAATTGTTAAAATTCAATTTGCTCTACTGTCATTCAATAACTGCAACTGCAGCGAGACAAGTTCTCTTACCCATAGAGCCGACGTGCATGGACTTGCGCCTCAGATGACAGAGTCATCGTACTATCATCAATACCAAATTCCCAAACTCAATATAAAAGAAGAGAAGTAACAGCCAACGAAAAAAGTATATGAAGACAAGGAGTGAGCATAAACAACAATTTTATTTACTTTTACTTGTTAGTTGAGGGGTGATGCACAAGGAGTCACAAGTATCTGAAAAACTGACACACGTGAGCTAGGAAGCAAGCATTGGATCAAAATTGGAAAGCGTACGTGACTACATACAACATCTGATTATATAAGCAACTGTACAACGCAGCTATGTGCTAATTGCAGGCCCCGTTTGGATGCAAAGTATTTTCAAAGCATTACTAGAATACCATAGATTTTGAAAAACTGTAGTTTTGAATACTTTGAGGCGTTTGGCTATACCAAAAACTACGGTTTCATAAACAGTGGTATTGTTGTTACTGTGGTTCTTTTGGAGTATTAAAAAAAGTGGTCTAGACCTCTTCTTCTCAAACTGAGGAAAAGTCGCTCGTGTCATTGCTGGTTGACTACCGTGCATCTTGGTTCACAAGCATAACTAACCACATGTCAGGATGCTTTCAATGGCATGCACCACACTAATTAAAATAAGATACTGATTCCTACTCTTTGTAATTAGCTACTGCCGATCAGGTCTGCAACTTCGTAGCTCAGCGGTCAGAAGACCATACAGCGTTGCATGCAGCCGGCCGGCACACACTGATTCGTGTAGCTCCGTAGGTTTAGTATAAGTTAGATTAAGTTGTGTGACTATCGATCAAAACTACAGTAAAACAACATGAGCCAAACGCATCGGTAGTTTTTCTAAAACTGAGAAAAATGTATTTTCTTTAAAACCGTAGTATTCATTGCCCATGCATTGCAATACCGAAGCTTTGAGATACTATGGTATTTTAAATACAGCGCTGCCAAACTAGGTCCAGCCGATGACTACACAGCAGCAACTACTTCAGACATTGGCTGGAGAAATGCTTATCTTTTTTATTCTTCAACGACATAAAAAGAAATGACAACACAGCACCAACAACAGTAGACTCTCACCCAACTAATATACTAGAACTAGATCAACCAAGCATCAGTTTTAAAAAGCTCGGTTTAAGATACTTCAACGGCGTAAAATCTCAGTAGCATCTCCTTGTAACATCATATGCTCAGCTGACAAACGAGTCACATGCAACTCCTCTACATTATATCACACCAACACACAGAGCTGCATTCTAGATGAGGAACAAAAAAACGTTGATGGCATGCTAGGCATCAGTTTTAAAAAGCTCAATTTTAGATCATCAAAGACCGGAAAGGCCTCAGCGGTCTAAATGTTTCACATCCTCTGCCCAGCACAACATCATCATCGTCACGGAAATTCCCTAAACAGTCAGCTATCCACAAAAACAGTGACCCACATCACCAACGAGCTACTGTGAGCATGCAAGGACCATATACTATGCAGAGCTACTAAGCAAATGGGATTGGTAAGGAAGGGCAAAGAGAGGGAGGTGGCTACCTACTCCATAGGGGAACTTCCTAGTGGTGATGTTGAGCAGCATCCTGACGGGGCCATTGACCTTGAGCTGCTTCTCCTTGGCGCCCTTCACCAGATCTGAGGTCACTATTCAACATACGCACGCACAAACGCATCAGAACGGAGACGCACAAGTCCAGCCAAATTACAAAAGAAAAAAGAACATCTATTGCGGTGGCGAGGCAGTAAATGAGGCAGGCAGAGCAGAGCACAGGACCTTCTGTGGCACGCCGTCATGGTCAGACTGGACGATGCCCTCCTCGTCGAGCTCGAGGTCGGACTCGACTATGTCCTCGTCTAGCTCGTTGGGCTCGGGGGTGGGGTCGCGCATGTCCTGGTCATCCTCCTTGTCCTCCTCTTCATCGTCGATGTTGTCCTCCTTGTCCTCCTCTTCATCGTCGATGTCGTCCATGGAGGTCGCCTGCGCTTCCAAATCCAACGCAGTAAAATTAACCAAAAAACACATGGTCCTAGATAGTATAAAATTAACCTAAAATGAACTAATACATAGAATTAGTTCAGGAAAATGGATACAAGCGGACGAATCATCCTAACTAACCAGAAACAAAACATTATTTAGTCGCTAGGCACTAAAGCGATAGATGTTAAACACTAACTGCCTTAATAAAAAAGAGCAATAGTAACAACCAGCAGGTACTAACGAACAGCTAGCACACCAACCATGCATCAACCGGAAACCAAATATGCATGCAATATGTATCATGATATGGCGTACTTTGTAAGTTACTTGGACTTCCAGAACAGGAATCAAACATGAGAAATGTAACAACTGTTACAACAGAAATATTAGAACTAACTCCGTTGCCGGTGAATCCCTGATCTTCACTGCAGTGGCAAGATAAAACCACACAGAGTAATAAGCCTACACAGATTACATGATCTAGTGTACTAAGCTAAATCTACAAGGAGGGCATTTACAAGGACCAAATCATCACCGAAAACAGCACCAAACAGATCATGGTCCTTGATCTGTTTACAGACGGGTCACCTTCTTGTCCTTGATCTCGCTGGACTGGATCCAGGTCTTGATCTGGTCCCAGTAGTGCTGCAACTTCTTGATCTCCTTCTTGAGGTCCGCCTCGAACTTCTCCTTCTGGTTCGCATTCTCGGTGTCGTAGACCTGCCCCAAAATCATGCAAAATCATGAGAATCTAGCGTGGGGGTTGGGGAGAGGAAAGAAGGAGGCGCGTGCGTGCGTGCCTTGTTCCAGATGTTGTCAAAGACGACGACGCCCTCCTGGACCTTCTTGAGGACGCGGTCGATCTCGCCCTGCAGCTTCCAACTGGCGCCCATGGCATCCGGCGGTTGATCTCACGGCGTCAAACCTCCTCCTCCAGCTCGCTACCAGCGCAGGCGAGCCTCACCCTCCAGCCCGTGTCGTCGGCCCTGCTACGGCGGATGCTCACTACCTCCATCCCGAATCAGACCAGCCCGAGGAGGTCGAACCGCCGCGCGAACTCCTTGAGGAACTTGGTGCGGGTCGGCGGAGGAGCCCAGCTGGGTCGTGATCTGCGGCTTCGAGGAGCCCAGCTGCACGCTGGCCGCGGCCTCCGCCGCTTCCATCTCTCACCTTCTTCTCTCTTCTCCGGGGAGGTCGCCGATGGGCTGTGCGGGTGCGGGATCGGTCCGGCGTGTGGTCCGGGCGAGAGAGTGGATGGGACGGTGGCGGCGATGGGGATAGGGGGGGGAGGCCGGCCAGGGGGGGGGGGGGGGGGCGGGGGCAGCGGCGTGGTGGGAGACAGAGGTGAGGCGGAGAGGGAAGGACGGTGGCGGCGAGAGTGTGCGTAGATCTAGGCAGCGCGAGGGGAAGGACGGTGGCGGCGGCGATGGGGATAAGGGAGCGGCAGCGGCGATTGGGAGAAGGGGGCTAGGGTTTCGTGTGTGGACGAGGATGAGAGGGATTCGGGAGGGGGTGACAGCAACGAGGGGGGTGTGGGCTGCCATTGGATCCAGACGCATCGGACGGTGCTTAATCCGTGATCCGCGTGAGATGATTTTAGACCAATCAGAACGCAGTATCTCCTTTGATGATGTTAAGACCATTTAAATTGGTCATAATTGATTAAAAATAAGATTTTGAATCATCTCTGCTATTTGACGACCTAAGAAATTTGTAAAAATAAATAGAAATAAAAAACCTTCGCATTCTGTCACCAAGTGTAACCTACTTTTCAGCGAAAATAAAAAACTTTGAATAATGTAAATATCATTAAAAAAGTGTTCTAAGATATGAGTTTTTGTAAGAGAATCATTTTTCGAGTGTCCAAAATGATATTTTTATAAAGAACCTAGCAAATATTTGTTGCAAATTTGGAGCACATCAATTTTATTACTCACAATCATAGCACATGTGGGCGGCGAGCGGCTTGAGTGTGCGCGGACGGCAGAGGATGAGTGGGGAGAATGAGGCCGGTTTGAACCCAAATGATTAAACTTATTGCCAAGGAAGTTTTGAGTTTTTGTGAAGGACCTACCACATATTTGTTGAAAAATTGAACCAATTCAATTTTTCAAAATACTAGGCCATATTTAATGCATAATTGACTAAATGGTTGGGTGTCAAAAGTTTTGATCCACCTCTCGTGAAAAGACTAATTTCTGCCGATTCAGCTGGAAGCGGGTCAAATTTGAACCGTGACTGCCTCATAGTTTGCTATTTATTTTTCCCAAAAATCATTTTTAGGTACAAAAGTATCTATTTAATCAGAGAAACAACAAAAGTTTTCAGGGATTCAACTAGGAACAACCATGCCCACCGTTTTGACCGCGTTTTCAAATGGGCATAGAAAATTCAAAAAAATCAAATAATTGGAGAACCTTCGCGTTGTGTCATTATATGTGACCAAGTTAGCAGGAAAAATAATAAACTTGTAATACGGCAATTCTTTCAAAAAAAGTGTTCTCAGAAATGAGCTATCATCTCTGAAGATTCATGGCTTTCAAGCCAAATGATCAATCTTATGGCCACATTCATGGCATAGTTTGTTCAAATGATCTCATATTGTGCACAAGGGTGCATATTGGAATGGCAAACAATGTTGCCTAAGAAACTTTTCATTTTCTTTGGACGAAAAAACCATTTTCCATTTTTCGAGTGCCCAAAAGGAGGTTTTTTTGTGAAGGACCTCCCAAATAATTGTTGCAAAATTGGACCAAATCATTTTTATAAAATACTAGGCCATATTTAATGCACAATTGACCAAATGGTTGGGTGTAAAAAGTTTTGATCCACCTCTCGTGAAAAAGAAAAAATTTCGCCGATTCAGTTGGAAGCGGTTCAAATTTGAACTGTAGCTGCCTTGTAGTTTGCTCTTTCTTTTTTCCAAAAATCATTTGTAGGTACATAAGTATCTATTTAATCAGAGAAACACCAAAAAATTCCAAGATTCAACCACTAGCTAGGAACGGTCATTCCCGCTGTTTTGACCGCATTTTTAAACGGGCATAAAAATTTCAAAAAAAATCAAAAAATTGGGAAACCTTCGCATTGTGTCATTATATGTGGCCAAGTTCCCAGGAAAAATAATAAACTTGTAATACGACAATTTATTTTAAAAAGTGTTCTCAGAAACGAGCTATCACGTGTGGAGATCAATGGCTTTCAAGCCAAATGATCAATCTTATGGCCACATTCATGGCATAGTTTGTTCAAATTATCTCATATTGTGCACAAGGGTGCATATTGGAATGGCAAACAATGTTGCCTAAGGAATTTTTCTTTTTCTTTCGATGAAAGAACCATTTTCCATTTTTCGAGTGCCCAAAAGGAGGTTTTTTTGTGAAGGAACTCCCAAATAATTGTTGCAAAATTGGACCAAATCATTTTTCTAAAATACTAGGCCATATTTAATGCACAATTGACCAAATGGTTGGGTGTAAAAAAATTTTATCCACCTCTAGTGAAAAAGACAAATTCCCGCCGATTTAGTTGGAAGCGGGTCAAATTTGAACTCTAGCTGCCCCGTAGTTTGCTCTTTATTTTTTCCAAAAATCATTTATAGGTACATAAGTATCTATTTAATTAGAGAAACACCAAAAAAATTCCAATATTCAACCACTAGCTAGGAACGGTTATTCCCGCTGTTTTGACCGCATTTTGAAACGGGCATAAAAAATTCAAAAAAAATCAAAAAATTGGGAAACCTTCGCATTGTGTCATTATATGTGGCCAAGTTCCTAGGGAAAATAACAAACTTGTAATACGGCAATTATTTTAAAAAAGTGTTCTCAGAAATGAGCTATCATGCGTGAAGATTCATGGCTTTCAAGCCAAATGATCAATCTTATGGCCACATTCTTGGCATAGTTTGTTCAAATGATCTCATATTATGCATAAGGGTGCATCTTGGAATTCCAAACTATGTTTCCTAAGGGAGTTTTCATTTTATTTGCACGGAAAATACATTTTCCATTTTCCAAGTGCCCGAAAGGAGGTTTTTTTGTGAAGGAACTACCAAATAATTGTTGCAAAATTGGATCAAATAATTTTTATAAAATACTAGGCCATATTTAATGCACAATTGACAAAATGGTTGGGTGTAAATTTTTTTGATCCACCTCTCGTGAAAAAGACAAATTTCCGCCGATTCAGTTGGAAGCGGGTCAAATTTGAACTGCAGCTGCCTTGTAGTTTGCTATTTATTTTTTCCAAAAATCATTTCTAGGTACATAAGTATCTATTTAATCAGAGAAACACCAAAAAAATTCCAATATTTAACCACTAGCTAGGAACGGTCATTCCCGCCGTTTTGACCGCATTTTGAAACGGGCATAAAAAATTCAAAAAAAATCAAAAAATTGGGAAACCTTCGCATTGTGTCATCATATGTGGCCAAGTTCCTAGGAAAAATAACAAACTTGTAATATGGCAATTATTTTAAAAAAGTGTTCTTAGAAACGAGCTATCATGTGTGGAGATCAATGTCTTTCAAGCCAAATGATCAATCTTATGGCCACATTCATGGCATAGTTTGTTCAAATGATCTCATATTGTGCACACGGGTGCATATTGGAATGGCAAACAATGTTGCCTTAGGAAGTTTTCATTTTCGTTCGACGAAAAAACCATTTTCCATTTTTTGAGTGCCCGAAAGGAGGTTTTTTGTGAAGGAACTACCAAATAATTGTTGCAAAATTGGACCAAATCATTTTTATAAAATACTAGGCAATATTTAATGCACAATTGACAAAATGGTTGGGTGGAAATTTTTTTGATCCACCTCTCGTGAAAAAGACAAATTTCCGCCGATTCAGTTGGAAGCGGGTCAAATTTGAACTGCAGCTGCCTCATAGTTTGCTATTTATTTTTTCTAAAAATCATTTCTAGTTAAACAAGGACCTATTTAATCATAAATACATGGTTTGGTGGCGATACGTCGAGGTTTGGGCGGTGGCCGAGGGCCCCAACTCTAGAGCGCGTAAACTCGCATGCCCGTCGCGTGGTCACCGCGTGACCGTAATGTTGCCATGTGTTTTGGGCAGCCTAGGCATGTCTAGTGGGTTGGGCACTCACCAGGTTGGTGCTAGGAAGAAAATTACAACATAAGATTCTCACGAGGAGACCGATCGATGCTCAAACATGAATTAGCAGCCAAGTGTTTGATTAGCGGTACGGGAAATGCACATGGCCAATGGGCGTGAGTTTTGGCTGAGGATGATCATCTACTAAGGAGAATGTCTTCACAAATTTTTAGCTCAAAAGGAGGATCCTAGGTGGTACTTGCTTTGCAAAGTACCACGCTGGACAAAAATATGAATGTTGAAGCTGGGCTCAAAATAATGAATGGAGTGAGCTGAAATTTTGTGGAGGATGGTTATTTGGGCATAGGAAAGCATTGTAGAAAATTGATACCATTTCGACATGCAAAAGAAGTACTTCCTTCACAATGCTCTTCTATGGACAGAAACTTGGGAAAACTAGTGAGAGATATTGGATGAATGAAATGATCTCAAAATTGGTGTAGGTAAGTTACATAGGTATGGTCATGCTCTGGTAAATTTTCAGATCATTTGGGTAAGCCTAGCTAGTACTTACTTCACAAAGCTTCTCTCGAGGTAGAAACTTTAGAAATTTCCCGAGAAATATTTACTAGGAAAATTGAACTGAATATTATCATGTGGCAATGATTTGGGTATGGAAGAGTGCCCAAAAAGTTTGAGGGTAATAGGAGGGGTCTATATAACACTTGCTTTGCAACGTGCCAATTTGGCCATAAAATATAAATTGAACCTGGGCTCACATAGATGATTTGACTGAGCTGCAATTTGGAGGAGGTTGATAATTTGGGCATATGAAGGAACTGTATAAATTTCATGTCATTTAGAGATATAAAAAAGTTACTTCCTTCACAATGCTTCTAGGTGGACAAAATTTTTGGAAATTTGCCGAGGAAGATTTGCTGGGCAAATGGAGCTGAATTTTGTCATGCGGTAATAATTTGGATAGAAAAGAGTGCCCAAAAATTCCGAGGGCAATCAAGAATATATAAATAGCACTTCCTTCATAAAGTGTTGTTGTGAACAGAATAGGAAAATGAATATTGTTGAATTTGTTTTGAACTAGACAAGGAAGGATTTTAACATATTTGATGAAGATATGACCCAAAGAATTTATGAGATTTTTTTGGGAATTTTGGGAATGACAGAAATATAGGTTGCTTCACAACCTAGGGGCAAAACTGCCACATGGACATGACACATAGGCAAAACTGATGAGATGGCGCCTAGTCATCGCAACCCACCACAATTTACAAGGCTATGACCATCTATATTGGTCGTTAACAACTAGAAAATAGGCAACGGACTAGCGCTGTTTGCTTTATGACCATTTCGTGTAATGGTTTAGGGTTTGGAGCCCCCCAGACATCTTTTGACCAATTGGTCTAAAATGGTCATAAATTTATGACCAATTCTTCGAGGGTCACTGACAGAAGGTCATAAGTTGACATATTTCTTGTAGTGCATCTACACGACATGGCCACCGGCTTCACTGAGAAGTCCGCCTCTGAGTGGTTGAAGAGCACAACGCCCACCGGCCGCGCTAGTCAGCGTCGATCACCCCTGCGCCCATGTCGAGAAAGTGAAAACTTGTTAGTACGCAAATTGTATCAGTTCAACTAAATGGTATATTCCAATTCACAAGACCCATTAAGTTAAGATTATTTCTCATCTAGCAATTTAAAGGGGTCATGCCGAAAATATATGCTTAATTCCTCACTGGCTATTCAAACTAAATGGTCCAAGAACTTTGGGATAATCAACCTTTCCACTTGATCTTTGCTAGCTACTTTGGATTCAACAAGAAAAGGAACATTTATTGGAACTGAAAAGAACAAGCAGCCAAGCATGCTATCAATCTTCTGGCTAAAATTTCACAAAATGCACCTGTTAAGTGTACTCTAACAATCAACGTGTCCCATCTCCTCATGATTAAGGACTCTAGCTGAGCCGACAACATGGAGCAAGATGTAGTCGTTTTCGAGCATCAACCCTTGGCTGTCATCAATGAACCTGCTGTAGGGGAACGTAGTAATTTCAAAAATTTCCTACGCACACACAAGATCATGGTGATGCATAGCAACGAGAGGGGAGAGTATGATCTACGTACCTTGTAGATCGCAACGGAAGCGTTGACACAACGTAGAGGAAGTAGTCGTACGTCTTCTTCCCGATCCGACCGATCCAAGCACCGTTACTCTGGCACCTCCGAGTTCTTAGCACACGTTCAGCTCGATGACGATCCCCGGGCTCCGATCCAGCAAAGCTTCGGGAAGGATTTCCGTCAGCACGACGGCGTGGTGACGATCTTGATGTTCTACCGTCGCAGGGCTTCGCCTAAGCACCGCTACGATATGACCGAGGTGGAATATGGTGGAGGGGGGCACCGCACACGGCTAAGGAACGATCACGAAGATCAACTTGTGTGTCTATGGGGTGCCCCCTGCCTCAGTATATAAAAGATGGAGGAGGAGGAGGCCGGCCAAGGCTATTGGTGCGGCCAGGATGGGAGTCCTACTAGGACTCCAAGTCCTAGTAGGAGTCCATCAAGAGGGGAGGAAGGGAGAAGGAAGTGGAGGAGTAGGAAAGGTGGCCGGCCCCCTTTTCCCTAGTCCAATTCGGACTAGAGGGGAGGGGGGGGGCGCAGCAGGCCTTTTCTCCTCTTCCCACTAAAGCCCATCAAGGCCCAATACTTCTCCCAGCGAATTCCCGTAACTCTCCGGTACTCCGAAAAATACCCGAATCACTCGTAACCTTTCCGAAGTCCGAATATAGTCGTCCAATATATCGATCTTTACGTCTCGACCATTTCGAGACTCCTCGTCATGTCCCCGGTCTCATCCGGGACTCCGAACTCCTTCGGTACATCAAAACTCATAATATAACTGTCATCGAAACCTTAAGCGTGCGGACCCTACGGTTCGAGAACAATGTAGACATGACCGAGACACATCTCCGGTCAATAACCAATAGCGGGACCTGGATGCCCATATTGGCTCCTACATATTCTACGAAGATCTTTATCGGTCAGACCGCATAACAGTATACGTTGTTCCCTTTGTCATTGGTATGTTACTTGCCCGAGATTCGATCGTCGGTATCCAATACCTAGTTCAATCTCGTTACCGGCAAGTCTCTTTACTCGTTCCGTAATACATCATCTCACAACTAACATATTAGTTGTAATGCTTGCAAGGCTTTATGTGATGTGCATTACCGAGAGGGCCCAGAGATACCTCTCCGACAATCGGAGTGACAAATCCTAATCTCGAAATACGCCAACCCAACATGTACCTTTGGAGACACCTGTAATGCTCCTTTATAATCACCCAGTTACGTTGTGACGTTTGGTAGCACCCAAAGTGTTCCTCCGGCAAACGGGAGTTGCATAATCTCATAGTCATAGGAACATGTATAAGTCATGAAGAAAGCAATAGCAACATACTAAACGATCGGGTGCTAAGATAATGGAATGGGTCATGTCAATCAGATCATTCAACTAATGATGTGATCCCGTTAATCAAATAACAACTCCTTTGTCTATGGTTAGGAAACATAACCATCTTTGATTAACAAGCTAGTCAAGTAGAGGCATACTAGTGACACTCTGTTTGTCTATGTATTCACACATGTATTATGTTTCCGGTTAATACAATTCTAGCATGAATAATAAACATTTATCATGATATGAGGAAATAAATAATAACTTTATTATTGCCTCTAGGGCATATTTCCTTCACCTGCAACATCCATCACGCCCATTGTAAAATATGTTAGTTTCAGCTAAGAAAAGAACTGAACTGTAAACATATGATGTTATCTAAATCCTTATTTTATGGAGTAAAGATTCCAGGAGATAACATCGCAGCAAAAAAGGCAATATATTTCACTGATTTTGGTGTGCAACAACGTATATACTTTATCACATTATAAGTCCTCACACCATCAACTATGACAAAATCTGATTTTGGTAACAACTAAGCCATGGGGGCCAATCCCATTAAGTAGAAATTTAGCTACCATTAGAAACCATAGAACAGAAGCATAGAAGTACAATAGCTAACAATAAGACAGCTCTACATGATCTATAGCTAACGAAAGAATAGAAGTACCATCGGAAGCTCTAGGAACCAAGTAACACACGGCATCAGTAGCTAAATAATATCCATGGACACAGCCACTACTTACAAATAGAAACTCTAGGAACGCCTAGAAATGGAGGCCAGAGGATCAGGCCATTAATAGAACCACATCCAGCAGTAATACAAGCACGCCAACACAGGAATTGCGCAACCATTCGACGACCATAGGACTAGTAGCCAAGAAATGGCCGCACAAGAAGGGGAAGGGGAGGAAGAACCGGGGGATTACCGAGACGGAGACGAAGTGGGAACGACCACCGCCACCGCTGTTGGACCAGAAGGCGTCGTTGCCGAGGAAACCTGCGCCGAGTAGCCGAGGCAGGGGCACGGGGGCTCGGGAGGAGGAGCGAAAGACGGCCACCACACCGCCGCGCCGGCGAACTAGGGTTTGCCTCGGGGGCGCGCGCAGGGGCGGGAGGCCAGGGCGGAGGCGGCGAATCGACGGAGGGGGTGAGGGGGAGCCGGGCGGGTGAGGCGGGGCGCGGGGTGGCACCGGAGCGGGCCGGAATCGGCCGGCGACGGCGGGGGCAGAGGGGGGATCGGGACGGGACGAGCGTGCGCCGCGTGCGGGGGGAGGGAGAGAGCGAGATGTGGGAAGGGGAGAGGAGGAGAGAGGCATGTCCATGTTTTTTTTAGGGTCGGCGTGGCCATGTTTAGTAGAGCGAGAGGGGTGGACAACTTAGTAGTAGCGTGGGGGTCTAACCTGCGCTACTACTACTTACTTAGTAGTAGCGCCAGTTTTATACCCCTCGCTACTACTATGGCCTATCCGAGGGGCATTGTTGGAGACCACTTACTAGCAGCGCGGGTTTATACCCCTCGCTACTACTATCAACTTAGTAGTAGCGCGGTTTTTATACCCCTCGCTACTACTAATTAGCAGTAGCGCCCACTTTTAAACTGCGCTACTGGTAAACTTCTGTGCATAAGGTTTTCCCTAGTAGTGGCACAACAATAATTTAGAACTTTGCCTAGTTAGGGTGTTTGCCGAGTGCATTTCGTTGGGTACAAGGAAAACATGAATACATGATTTTTGCCTAGTTCCACGAAGAAAACACTAGGCAAAAGTCCGACACTTGGTAGCACTTGGCAAAGCATGTTATTGCCGAGTTCTTGCCACATGGCACTCAACAAGCACATGCTTTGCCTAGTTCCTGCCATGTGGTACTGGGCAAACATTTTTTTCTTTTCCCTTTTCTACTCTTTTTGTTTGTTTCCTTTCTTTTGTTCAATATTTGTTTTCTTTTTCTCCTTTTTATGCTCTTTTATTTTATATGCACTATATGCTTCCCTCTCTTTTTACATTTCTTACCCCCTTAACATTTCCTCTTATATTCATTCAGTGCATTTTAGGTATTCGGTGCACTTAAGTAAGATTTATACTACAAGTGTATGCTTTTTTTTCTATAACTTGGTTGGAAAATGCCATTGTCTTATTTAGTATATGTTTAGGTCATATCCAATAAAAGGGAAATAATTCCAAACATATGGATACCAGGATTCGACTCCGAACATGGAGGTTATTGGTTTTAATTCTGAAAAAAAGCAAATGGAATATGAAAATATGAAACTTGGCGTGGTGCCCTCATATTTCATCAATATATCGTGATAAAATTTTGAGAGCATTTTATAAAGTTGTGACATACACTGCTTAGAAACCGACTATCTTCAAGGAGGAATTGTAGTCCAAGAGGGGACGAGTCAGATTTAAAGTAGAAGTGAAAGTTGCTTAAGCGGTTGAACTTTGGCATGTTCCATTTTTTTCTCTACACTCATATTACACCATTACATGTTCCATGTCAAAATTTGGCATTTTCGGGGTCCGGCATTTCTAGTCATTTAATGAATATAGTTCAAATTTGAACTGCAAGAGAATAAAAAATTCCGTTAACAATCCTATTTGTGTTACTGAGTCTATGTTTAGGCCTTATCTAAGAAATGGAAAAGACTTCAAACCTTAGAGTGGCAACACTCAACCCTAAACATGGAGGTATTAATTTTTCAATTCTGAATAATGCAATCGAAGTCTGCAAAAATATGAAAGATTGCATGGTGTCATTACGTGATCCATATAGGTTGCATTCAAAAATTGAGAATATTTCACAGAAGGTCATATAAACTGCCTAGAAACTAGATCAACATCGAGGAAGAATCCGGGTTTCAAGCGGGAACACATCAGATTTGAAGGCAAAGTGGGGGGGGGGGGGGGGTTGCTATATTTAAGTCAGTAATTCGTTTCTAGTCATTTAATTTATATATAGTTCAAATTTGATCTGCAAGTGAATGAAGAATTGGAAAAATTGAATTGAAAATTCTGTTTGTTTTCTTGAGTCTATGTTTAGGCCTTATGTGTTGGAAATATGCCCTAGAGTTAATAATAAGAAAATTATTATTCTATTTCACATTCATAGTTACATGTGTGGGAAGATAAGTATCAAGTAGATCCCTATTCAGTCCTCAGGCCTAGCTCATGTATTTTTTATGGTCATGTTTTCCAGATCATGGGCATTATTAGTGTAAAAACATTGCCGGCAATAATGATAACAAATTTTTAGAGTAACAATGATGTTGGATAGAACCAACTTATGAAATACTTCCCGATCAGGTCGCTAATATGTTGTCTGTATTTTTTTATTAATTGTTAAAGTTTACTTACGTTCTTAGACCATGAGAATATGTAAACCAGGATACATGATCATTACTTTGAGGTTACCAAACATCATTCCATAATTGGGTGATTATAAAAGTGACTTTCGGGTATACCAGAAGGCAGAAAATTATGTTGTGGTGTTCGATATGTCAAGACCGTGATTTTCTCCTTCGACGATGGAAAGATACACTATGGGCCCGCTCGATATTAAGATGTCCATCCTCACTTGACCAAGCATAGTGACTAAGGTGTTAGTCATGGGGACATTTGAATAGGGAAAGAATGAAATAATACAAACCGGTAACGAGAATAACTAGGTATAGTGATGAAAGTGTTGATCACAAGGATATTGTAAAAATCTCGCCTCAGCTGGTTTTTTGACATATCACGAAGAAATGGGAATTGTATTTAGTAATAGAATGTTTGCTCGATGAAGATCTTTGTTGATACGTGGAAATTGTTATCAGTGTGCAGATCCCGCTAATAATTATTGACGAGAAGGTGTTCATAGAAACTCTATTAGTGTCGTGTGGAACAAAGGCCACACCACTAATGTTCATAATCACTAGTGGCGCCTATAGGTTCAGCAAGCCATGGGTAGTACCGGTGGCATGCAAATACTGACACACCACCAGTATATCTGTTACCGGTGACGCGGGGGTCACCATGGGGGCAGCAGCCACCAACATGGTTTGTGTGAGGCCACTACTAGCTTTTTAT
The DNA here is from genome assembly GCF_003073215.2 of Triticum urartu. Taxonomy (NCBI): domain Eukaryota; kingdom Viridiplantae; phylum Streptophyta; class Magnoliopsida; order Poales; family Poaceae; genus Triticum; species Triticum urartu. The sequence continues at coordinate 748,670,496 of NC_053023.1, read as the reverse complement.
ATACTAGTGTAGGATTTTTCTTTGAAAAGGATCATATATATTATAAAGATTCACCGGAAGTACAAAGCACGTGAAACGTAATAAAAATTATATCGAGGTTCATGGATCTCCAAACCACCACTGTCACTGTCAGAATGAGCCATGGATGCGCCGCTATCGCAGCTCCCATACTGGAGTCGGCCTGACATTGTCGACGACAGTGCCGGCCCTAAGGACCAGCGTCCTAGAGCTATAGTTGTCGTCATTGAATCCTAAAATCAATGTGAAGAACCCGACACCAAATCTTGTTGTTGCATACCCACGATGAGGAACCCTAACCTCGTGGCCCCGAGGAGCCGGTAGAAATCTATGCCGAAGCTTCGTGTAAACCGTCCCAACGGACAAACTTGAGGGGGATTAGAGCCTGGATGACTGACTCGAAGAAAAAGCGCCACCATCCATCCGATCATCGCCCTTGGGAGGACTAAGACACTAATTTATCTACTAGGAGAAGCCGAGCCACTAGGATTCTCTTCCCTGCCACCGGCCGCCGGATCTGCAGGCGGATGTGAGGCAAATCCATGGGTCAATAGAGATCGAGGGGAGGAAAGTTTTACGTACTCGCCTCGCGGGAGGGGAAAGATAAGGATATTGTTGCCAGCATTGTACTAGTATTGAATTGATAAGAGAAAAATTAAACCTATAGTCTTTTGGATGGTACATATTCACCTAGCTGACATGAACACAACACATTTCTGTATTATTTTTCTGACATTATTCACACAAAAAACATATGCAATGTAAAGTAAAGGTAAGGCAGACTAGGGGTTACTTGCCTCCTGCCGGCAGCGCCGCGGGTCTACCTCATCTTCTATGGTCTTACGGCCTGGAGGTGCGGTGGATCTCGGTCCATGCCGGTGGGAGCGCTCCTCCTCTGTTTTTAGATGTCTTTTGTGTCCATCTAGGGTTTGTGTCCTGCTCAGGAAGACGAGGCGGTTGCGTCTTCTTGAAGATGGAATAAGGTCCTCCCCGCCTAGCCCCCATCCCGGTGGTGCGAATAGCGTCATCAGACGGCATGTGGAGGTGTGTTTTCGACGGATCTCGTGGGAGTCGGTCAGTGGTTGTCTTTGGTGGATCCGCTCGGATCCGATCTTCATTTGTCTTTGTTCGTGTGTCTTTAGGTTGGATCCTTCTGATCTACGCTTCTCTTCATCGGTGACGGTTCCTGCCCTGGTGCGCTGGTCCTATGACGCCTTAGCATAACGACTTCTCGAATGTCTACTACAACAGGTTTTGCTCGGCTCCAGCGAGAGAGGGGTGATGCTGTGGCGTGTCTACGGATCTGGATGTAATTTTTATTATTTCTGGTGTTCGTTGTGCTAACATGATTAATGATGAATAGATTGAAGTTTTCCAGCAAAAAAGTAAAGGTAATTGTTTTACTTTATTCTACCAATATTATGTTGGTGAAACAGAATAAAAAACAAAGCAAAAAGAGGAAACAGAAAAATAAGAAAAGGAAAAGGGAAGCATGAAACTTTTTTCCATATCAATTTCTTCTCAATATTTTTCTTTTTTGCGGGGCTCCTTAATATTTCTCTCTTCATTTAATATATTTTGCATCGATATTTTTTAGTGAAATAAATGAATATTCACTCCTACGTATGAAAATTTGTATTGTGACATGTGAACATTTCAAAAAAATGCATTATAGTAAAAATTTGTTCATGAAAAACATAAATAGGAAACCATTAACAACAACAAAATAAACTAAACGTGAAACTAATAACGAATTTTTTTGTCGGGAAGAACTTATAAGAAGTATAAAAGAGAAAAGAGAAAAATGAAAATAATGTGAGAATGAAATAAATACAAAAACAAGATATACCAAAAGTAAATTAAGTATAAATACACATGGAAACAACAAGGGAAAAGACTAAAGAAAAAGAAAACGACGACGGATTTGCTAATTCTCATGACAAGAATTAATAATGTTTGATCCGACCTTTATACCATTAGTTTTTGGAAGTCTTATATAATTTGATTAATAATCAAACAAAGAAAAGAATAAACCACGGGAATATCCGCCTAAAGTCAAATGGTGTGGGAGTTTTATAAGACTTACTTACTACTTCCCATAGTGAAATCTCTACAATGATTTATATTTAGGAACGGAGGGAGTAGTTAATTGTCTTAGATGAGAACTAGAAAAAAATGCACAAACCGAATTAGGCCTAGTTTATTTTGTGAGTTTATTTATTTAGGCCTAATTATAGAAGCATTCGTACGAAGCGACCTGAACCTCAGTGCTTCCAAGATGGACCTGACAATCCTGGCTATCCTACTATCATTAGGCCCGACTCCTAAATGTTGTGTTCACCGTTGGAACTCACTGTCCTGCGGACCAAAAACATTTAGACACCACACGTTCGTATGCTCGATCTGCACCATCCCATCAGCACGATTGGCCACACGCTCAAATTATAGATATAAATTCTTTTTTTTAGATAAATATCATTATTTTCATGAGTCACGATGAAAGATATACACGCGGCGTTCACAGGGTTGCCGCTATTGCCCCTTGATGAACCCCTTTGTAATCAAAAAGGAAAAAAAATCATAACTGTTATGGAACTAAAGGTGAGTAACTACAAGATTAAGAGACTAAATCACCAGCATCACATTCTGATCTGTCTACTGAGTGGTGCTTCCAGCACATGGTAATGGGACTCGCAACTCCTGGAACTCTTCACAACCCTCGGCCCCGATCTCCATGAAGGCTGCCACGAGGCTCGACACCATGTTGGCGAGTGCAAGCCTTAACCCCGCAGAACATGGATGTTCCCCTCCCGCTTCGGTGGCATGGGCACTGCTGACACCGCATCCCTTCAACCACGCGGTGCATGTCCCGAGCACGAACCTCCCCCGATGGCGGAAGTGATCCTTGACAAATTCTTGAAATCCCTGAGGTGGCCGGCGCAAAAGGTGGAGCATGGTCTGGAGGGTAAGCAGGTAAGCATTTTCGCTATAGGGCAAGGCATTGCGGCGGCCCTCTGGTTTGCCAACCAGAGTCTCATATCCAGCCTCGTTGTAGTATGGTTGGTCGTTGAGGACGAGGCCCTGGATGGAGACAACGACTTGGAGGATGCTTGATGTCGACGGTGACCAGACCTCACTGCCCTCACCTCCAAATGTGCCTAGCAGGCTAAGACACACGGTACCGGACTCATAGAGGCAGGGGCGGAGCCAGCCCAGCGTCAAGCCCCGGGCCGCCTTCATGTACTGTAGCTATAGTAATCTACTGTAGCTACTGTTGTACGAAGAAACCCATCGCCACGACCCAGGCCTGGGCCCTGGTGGCCTGGGTCCTGTCTCCGCCACTGCATAGAGGTTAGGATTCAGGCGTAGGCCGAAAGAGTGGTGGTACACTTGCGGTGGCGCAGCCGGGTATGATGGAGGCAGCTGCAAGTCGAAAAAGAAGAGTCCGTGATGGTACGGTGTCCCGCTCGCACCCACCATCACCACCCGGAGTAGGTCCATGCGGTCCTCGAACACCCGCACGTAAATAGTTTCTGCACATTTAAAAGTTAGGCATTCATTTGTAACCATGGACTGTGTATTGTATTTCCAGGTGCACTCTCATACCTGGTAAGTCGTTCTCTAGAATTTTCCATTCCTTTTGCACTGTTTTCGCCCAACTCTTGACATGACTGCTGCCCTGCATTTTCATGAAAAGGTGCATTGATTAAAGTTCTATATGTATATGTACTACATTCAGTAAAAATCGTTCTATCATGACTTGTAACATGTAGTGTGCCCCGTTACTTATTTTAAGTCAAGGATACATGAAAACTAAATGACATAATTAAGCAGATGAATTATACCAATAGACAAAACATATTGTGCATGTAAACTTTCCTTAGAATAATCTTAGTTTTTGGATGTAAAACAGTAGGAAACTCCTACTGCATGTATTTAAATATTGACAGGTTTTTGAATGAAAGTACAAATAAAAAGAAATATAAACTATACTAGAAAATACAAGTAAAGAGAGTCATTAATTATGGTTCATTGTGATACGTATAACTTTAATTACCTCCCGTTCTTCATATTTTCTAACAGAAGTTTAATTACCTGGTCCGCGATGTCAAGGTAATGGTGATCCGAAGGGCTGCTCTGCAGTACATCGAAGCGTGGGAAGCAGAATGATTCATCATAGCAACAAGTACCATGTGCCGCCTTCGTCCCCTCTTTGGAATTTTTTTGCCCATTCAAATCGATAACGTTCCTTGCCATGGCAGCATCGATTATTATGTTCGTTCCAGCACCACGAGTGTTATCACCGTCCGTGGTCACATGTAACTCAGAGCTTGGTAACGACGACAATGGTGACGATAGTCGCCAGTTCATAAGATATTCCTTACCTCGAGCAACCGTGTCACCAGTTAATTTGACCAAAGACTGGAATGCAAAATCTAAAAGGCTTGTCCTTGTCATTGCTGGGGTGTCTCCTTTGACATCATTGGTTGGATTTTGTAGATCATTTTCCTGAAATCAGATATATAGCCACATCAAGTGAGATGAAACTATTAAAATAATAATTCAGTATAAATTGTAGGAGGTCTAAATTCAATATAGAACATGTGTATAGTAAATTGACCCAAAGTATGTCCCCAATGTTGTTAAAGTGGATAAGATTCAATTCTTAGTGGCAAAGGGGGACAGCTTGGCCTGCAACTGTTTCCATGTTAGAAGGACCGATATATACCCTGCTGGCAGCAGCCTGTTCTTCTTCAGGTGCATCGTCGATGCAACCGTCCTCTACCCAATCTCCCATTTCAGTCCGAAGATACATGTGGTTCTCCACTTGGATGACAACAATTTCATGGGACAATACCTGCAATACACCCACAATCAAATCAACAACAACTAATTAATGAGTTCAGTTTAGTCGAAGAAAAAGATACTAGAGTAGTACTAGAAAATACGACCATATTTATCCACGTACCGTTGACAAGTTACCATCACCCCACTTGACTTGGACATGCCCATTTGAAAGGTCAACAACATGTCCCACCCATGAAAGGTCAGAGGCAATATAATTTTTCTTCATGTTTCCCTCTGAAGGTGCAGTTTCACCGTTGGTTGATCCTGGCGGTACGAGACGAATGACAATGTCTCCGTAATAAGCAGCGTCCTCATAGTCCTTTTTCAAATTGTATGCGCTCACGGTATCATCGCACTCGACCTCCCTGGCCTCCTCGGGGCGCACCACCGCCTTTAACCATGACACGCGAACCGTCTGGTCCTTGGAGTGCAGGCTCCTCACGACGCCCACACGCATGGTGGATCTAGTTCCATCAGCAACTGTGTCATTGTTGACACTAGTAGATGGCATGGCGGTGTCGCCAGTTGGATCTGTGGTAGAATCAATATGAAGAACGTCGGCAACGACGTGCTGCCCATGGAAGAACTCTTGCTCATTAACTATACCGAAGCGGATGACAGTTGCTGAACGTCTGCCACGTTTCCATGTGCCGTCCTGCCACAACACGTCGACGGAGGTGCGGCTGTTGGCGACGACCATGGGGAACTCGACCTCCACATGCCTCCTGAGTTTTGGGCGTCGTGCCCGTCTATGCCCTTCGAAGAAGACCTTCCTCAGTTGTTTCCGATAAAACCTCACATCATTCTGCTTCACGGGGGGTACCACACAGGAGCAGTTGCTGCTTCACAGTCATCATCAATCACATCCTCCTCCTCCTCGTGTTGATCATGAGCACAAGCTGCATCCCCGTTGGCATCATCGGCTTTGGTGGAACTCGATTCGCGAAAAAAGCAGCGGTCAGCCACACCCCAGCTGCAATCGGACGCGGCGCAGAAGAAAGTAAGATGGTCTGCGTTCTGGTAGGCTGGAGGAGCATATGCCTCGACGAGCCCCTTGTCTGTGCCATGAATCCATGATGCATGGACGCAATCCAGTAAACGAGGACGCCAGACGTCTCCACCTTCATGACAGTGCCTTCCACACGGTTACGATTCCAGCGGCCGTTAAGCCAGCGTGCCTCCTTGAAGAGGGAACAAGGGTGTAGCCCTATGACGCACTGCCCCGGGTGGAAGATAGTGTTCATCTGCGGGCGATACGTGGTGGAGGTCTCGCTGATTCTTTGTAGCTTCTTGTAATCTGCATTGGTGAACCTGCAGACTGCCCCGTCGTCGAACAGCACGTCGACGTCGACTGACACCTCGACGACCCGGCCGAGCCACGGCCCGGACACGACGAAGTCGCCTAGGTTGAAGCCCCTGACGCGGCGCAGGCTAGACGGCGACACGCCCTTGATGAGTTGTGTCGCCACGCCGTGGTTGTCGAGCTTAGCCAGGTCCAGCAGGGTGTTGACGCCAGTGACGACGCCGAGCTGGCCGGAGATGTCAGGACGCTGATGCGACCACCTGGCCGGGGTGCAGGTGGCTCCTGTCGACCACCCTTCTGATGTCGCTGGCCTTCTTATGCACGACAGAGTCGTCGATGAGGAGGATGTCGAACGTGTCGACGGGAAAAGAGATGTTGCCCACCTCGCCGTCGACATCCTCCGGGAGAACCATGCCACGATCGAGGAGCGAGCGTCCGAAGCTCGCGAGGTCTTTCAAGTAAATGTTGGGTGATGCAGCGGCAACGGCGTCCATCTTAGCCATCTAGGTCGAATTTCTTGATCATGCGCGGTGCCGACTGCCGCGATGCCAAGGGTAGGAAAGACTGTTTTTACATCGTACCTGTATGTATATATACTGTGACAAGGAGAGTCTTGTTAATTATAGAAAAGGGAAAGAGGGAGACAATCATACGTACGTTTCGTGAACTAGCTGGAGAGGCTCCATCTAGTTTCGCATCTGTTGTACGACTGCGTACTACTGCCGTTCGTTTTATGGTAGATAATTAAGTTTGGGCGCGGGAGTTCGTATTGGACACCTATAATCAGCCGTGCTTCTATATATCGGTTACTCCTATGATATGATAAAACTCTCAACAAGGGCCCAGAGTTTATCGGCAGTTATTTCGCCTTTCTTTTCCAAGTAAGAGCTTTCTCATTGATCGCGTGGCCGCACGTAATATGCCTAACCAGATTATCAGTGGCCTAACACAGGCGCAGCCACGCCGGTGGCGGACGAGCCGCCAGGGATTTCTCCCGCCCCGAAACCAACACCATCACCGACAATCGAGAGTGCACCGCCCAACATGCCGCCCACCAGCCTGTGCCACCACAGATACTGCACCAACTTCACGTCTCACTGAGGCCACCAACACGAGGACGAGACTTGCCTGCTCCCCCGTCGTGTGCCCATCCATGCTCCCGTCTACGTGGCTTGATTTGATTGGAACAAAATAAGGTCCGGCCCCACCTCCTTAAAATCGGGGGGGGGGGGGAGATGATTAGATTAGAAAGAAAAAAAGGAAAAAAAAGACAATCGTAGGATTAAGTGGGAGCATGGATGGGAGCATGGGAAGGGAGCAGGCAAGCCGGATCCCCAACACGAGGCCTGGAGGGAAGATGAGGGGACACCGGGCTCGGGGGCAATAGTAACGCAGCCGACGGGAGGGAACAGCCTCCACTGCGCCTCGAAGCCAACCGGACGTAACGACAGGGACTTACCAGGCCTCCAAAGGCCCGGCCAGACCCCAACGAACCCGGACAATCCCTGCTGCCATGCTGCAGCACGCCTGCCGCCGGAGCCATCACCACCTGCAGCCACTGCCATCTCGCCGCCATCACCTGGAAGTCGTGCCCCGAACCGCCGGCCCGCCCAACACAGATGGGCCCGAAAGGGCCCAGATTTGGGACGAGCGGGCGCCACCGGCCAGCAGCACACCACGCCGCCCTGCAGCCAACGGCCACGCCGCCGGGTCGAGGGCGCCCGAGTCCTGCGGACCAGCCGCTGAGCCACACCGCCGCCCGCCGAGCGGCACCGCTGCCGGGCAGGAGGGAGCCCCGACTGCACCACCTAGCGAGCGGGGAAGGGACGTCCGCCGCCGCCGGCACCACCTGGGCTACGCCGGTGGCCTCTGCCGGCAGCGGCGAAGGGGAGGGATGAGACGAGGCGGCAGGGGGCGGCGCTCCGCCGCCTCAGGGGGTGAGGGGAGCGCTACAGGGGAGGGAGGAGGGAGGGAGGGGAGGGAAGCGGGAGAGAGGGATAGCAGCGGCGAGCTCCGGCGACAGCGTGGGGGGTGCCAGCGGCGGCGGCGAGGGGACCCTAGGAGAGCGGGACCGGGAGCCAAGCGAAGCCCACGGCGGGTGTATTCTCTATGCCTGCTCTTTCCTTTCCATATTAGAAAGACTCCATGTCGTCTGCGTCGTCTCCTCGGGGCGACACGGGTGGCTCTGCAGCGCCACTGCTCTAGCCTCCTCTACCTCGCCGCTGGCACCGACCGGGCAAAGCCCCGGTCGGTGGTTGGCGGTTGCTGGTCCTTCTGCAGTTCTGCGCGCTCTACCATCCCAATCAACCCTGCGTGGATCTTCTCCATGTGTGATGCCGCCAGCTCATCCTGCCTCCCAACCGCATAGCTCCTCACCTTTGGCCGATGGGGTCCTCGACTTTGGTCCTCGGGTGTTATTACCGGTGGGGTTGTGGTGTCCTGACTTCAACCCTGGTTCATCGCCATGTCCTAGCTAGTAGCGCCTCTGGTGTGGTCTGCCAGATCTGGTGCCCGACATGAATCCGGTGGGACGTTGCAATTCTTCAGCTATGGTTTCATTGGCTGACGGGACTCGGGAAGGCTCTCTTCGGTGAGGTTCTGCCATAGGTGTTGGTTTGTGTGGTGACCACTCCGGCCTCCGGTGACAGCTAGCTGCGGATTGCGGTGGCTACTGAAAGGTCCCATATTTGGTGGTTGCCGATAGTGAGATGAAATCTATGAACGATGATATGACACAGAGATATGGTTGTGCATCTGCGATGGATGCACATCGCATATAGCTGCTGAAATCGAGGAAAAGTGGTGGAGATAACGTATGAGTGACTTCGATGATGGTGCTACTTGAGCACCCAATCTTGAGCTCCGGTATGAAAGTCTAGTTCTGGCCCGAGTTGGTTATACTGGCACTGGCGGTATTTTTGCATCATCACCTTGATAAAGGCATTGCTCAGATATGCTCAGACCAGTTCTTCGGGGTGAAAACCTATAATCTGGCCTTTCATGGTTGGATCCGGTGACGACAGTGTTTCAGCGTCGCTCCCTTCCTGAAGACGTTGTTGTTGAAGAACCTCGCTGTCCTTATGGTGTCATGATATAGTTGGTGCGGATAAGTTCATTGTTATAGGTTGTCAATCACGGATTTGATCATTTTCGTTTTTCTTTTTCTTTTTCACGCTTAGGCATAGATTTGGTCTTATATGACTTTGATATAGCACTTGTGTTGGTTGTGTGCATTCTAACTATGCAGAAGTGGGATATGTATGTTGGGGAACGTTGCAGAAAACAAAAATTTTCCTACTCGTTTCACCAAGATCCATCTAGGAGTTCATCTAGCAACGAGACATCGGATGCATCTACATACCTTTGTAGATCGCGTGCGGAAGCGTTCTAAGAACGGTGATGATGTAGTCGTACACAACGTGATCCAAATCACCGATGACCAAGCGCCGAACGGACGGCACCTCCGCGTTCAACACACATACGGGACGGGAGACGTCTCCTCCTACTTGATCCAGCAAGGAGGAAGGAGAAGTTGATGAAGATCCAGCAGCACGATGGCGTGGTGGTGGATGCAGGGCGTCACAGTAGCAGGGCTTCGCCTATACTATGAGGGAGAGACGTAACAGGGAGAGAGGGAGGCGCCAGGGGCTGGGGTATGAAGTCCCTCCTCTCCCTCACTATATATAGGGGTGCCAAGGGGGGGGGCGCCGGCCCTAGTAGATGGAATCTACTAGGGGGGGCGGCGGCCAAGGGTGGGGAACTTGCCCCCCAAGCAAGGGGGCGCCCCCTCTAGGGTTCCCCCCCCCCAACCCTAGGCGCATGGGCCCTAGGGGGGTGGCGCCCCAGCCCACTTTGGGCTGGGTCCCCTCCCACTTCAGCCCATGGGGCCCCCCGGGATAGGTGGCCCCACCCGGTGGACCCCCGGGACCCTTCCGATGGTCCCGGTACAATACCGGTGACCCCGAAACTCGTCCCGATGGCCGAAACAGCACTTCCTATATATAATTCTTTACCTCCGGACCATTCCGGAACTCCTCGTGACGTCCGGGATCTCATCCAGGACTCCGAACAATATTCGGGTTACTGCATATTCATACCTTCACAACCCTAGCGTCACCGAACCTTAAGTGTGTAGACCCTACGGGTTCGGGAGACAAGCAGACATGACCGAGACGACTCTCCGGTCAATAACCAACAGCGGGATCTGGATACCCATGTTGGCTCCCACATGCTCCACGATGATCTCATCGGATGAACCACGATGTCGAGGATTCAATCAACCCCGTATGCAATTCCCTTTGTCAATCGATATGTTACTTGCCCGAGATTCGATCGTCGGTATCCCAATACCTCGTTCAATCTCGTTACCGGCAAGTCACTTTACTCGTACCGTAATGCATGATCCCGTGACCAGACACTTGGTCACTTTGAGCTCATTATGATGATGCATTACCGAGTGGGCCCAGTGATACCTCTCCGTCATACGGAGTGACAAATCCCAGTCTTGATCTGTGTCAACCCAACAGACACTTTCGGAGATACCCATAGTCTACCTTTATAGTCACCCAGTTACGTTGTGACGTTTGGTAGACCCAAAGCACTCCTACGGTATCCGGGAGTTACATGATCTCATGGTCTAAGGAAAAGATACTTTGACATTTGGAAAACTCTAGCAAATGAACTATACGATCTTGTGCTATGTTTAGGATTGGGTCTTGTCCATCACATCATTCTCCTAATGATGTGATCTCGTTATCAATGACATCCAATGTCCATAGTCAGGAAACCATGACTATCTGTTGATCAACGAGCTAGTCAACTAGAGGCTTACTAGGGACATGTTGGTGTCTGTTATTCACACACGTATTATGATTTCCGGATAACACAATTATAGCACGAATAAAGACAATTATCATGAACAAGGAAATATAATAATAATGCTTTTATTATTGCCTCTAGGGCATATTTCCAACAATGTACTCATGATGTTTCATATTGAGTCAATAAAATTCGTCCTTTGTCAAAAAAGAAGAACTACATGCCCCTTTTATCGTAATCCCATAGTATATACATATTTATGTATACAAAGTCCCTCGCAACCATCTAAGTGACTAATAATACGGAGGTCTCATTGTGGTGAGGATGGAAAAACAGAGACAGATATCTCCCGCACCGTAAGAACTATGTAAGTTTGGCGGCTTCTTTAATGCAAATCAACTAGGAGGGCTTGTTGTTTGAAAAAAAATATCTCCACTCAACATCATTTCTAGAGAAGGCCTATCTCTCGTCGATTGAAATTGAATGACTAAATTACCCATTACAACTTCACTAGACGGGATGTGGCTAAGCAAAACTGATTTGATTTTAAAACATTTTCAAATATATTTGCAACAGAAAACTCTTCTATTTTTTCAGGTAAAAACTCTGTATGATTTTTGCATATAGACCATGCATGCTCTATATTCGTCTTTACATTGTAATTAAAGACTGGAGATTGGCCTAACTTAAATATTAAGCTTTTACTGATAAATTAAACCATAGTATTCAAGGGCGTGGGAGTTGTACCATTTTGCATGTTTTGCTCCGTGGGCAGTAGAATCAACAGCACTAGTGATATTTGAGAGACGTCATAATGCATGTATGCAGCAAGCCAGCAAGAGTCACGATGCAATAGTCATGAAACAAGTTTTTAGATTGTCTATTGATTCTTTTTTTCTTCCAACTGAATAATAAATTAAATTTCAACACAACACGGAAAATTTGTATGCACGCTGCAAGAGTCACGATGCATGTTTTTATATGTTTGGTTCATTAGATGTGTAACGCGTAGAATGGTTGGCTCTTTTTTTTAGCTCCGTAGTATGTTTGGTTATTTTTTCGTTAAGCGAATAATAGATTAAATTGGGAAAGAACTTGAAAAACGTATATTATGTAAAACCTTGTCTTCCTCAGATTATTGTTTTCCATTGCTCTAACCCTTCTTATCATATATAATTGATTTCTGTGCAGCAAAACCCAAGGGAGCAAAATAATCAAGATCCAAAGAAAAAGTTTTAGACTTTGCCGACGTGATCTGCATGGTACTTTCTCATTTGTTGAGCGTCATCTTATGCTCAAGCCCACGCAACTGTACCGTGAAGTATCCTTGCGTGTACTTTTCAGAGTGGCACTACGCGAGTACAATGAACTAGTGGGAAGAGGTATGCTAACGTGGGAAGTTTACAACAAGCATCGTGTCTGCATTAACAACTCATTACAGATTATAAGACACGCCCTCGGACAATACAAAGAGCATCGCTTGCAGGCAGGGCTATTTTACTTGGTACCGTCGGCGGATGGAGATGGGTTCAAAATTCGGTCACACTTGTACCACATGCCTCTCTGGGAAGCGCTAAAGAAACAGCGACAAGAAATGAAAAAGAGGAGGCATGCATTGGATGCATGCATATAGAGTTGTCAAGCCCGCTCCGCTCCTAGGGGGCGTCACGGGTGAAACCCTAGCCGCCGCCCCCGTCTCCTCTCTTCTCCATCCACCCCGCCGTCGCCGGAGGAAGCCGACGGGTAAGGCCCATTCGGTGGACGGCGGTGGCAGGCTCTCGTCCTCTCCTGCTGAGGGGACCTCCGGCCTTGCGCGGGGGCCGGCCCTAGACGGCGTTGACGCTCGGCAGAGATCGGAATCGGGGCGGCGGCCTCATCTTTCTGGTGGTGGCTTGGCTGGTGCGGCTGCGAGGGCAGCGCGGCGGCCGCCATTGGATCTAGGTGGTGCTGGCCACGGCGACTTGTGTGGCGCTGGATCAAGATTTGAAGACGGAGATGCCATCCATGGCGGCGGCGGTCACTTGTGGTATGACTGTGATCCGATCTGAATCCAATCTGCAGGTTAGGGACATGGACAACCACGGCTGCATCTGGACAACTGAAGGGATCCTTTTCCCAAGTTTGTCATCAGCCGAAGGCGAGGATGGCATGGGTCTGCCAAAGGTGCCCTTATCGTGGGTTCCGGTGGCTCCTGGCAGCCGCGTCGTCGCCGGTCAACTAGCTCATAGGAGCACAGCTTTTCCCATCAGATATGTGTGTGTGTGAGAGCAATGGGCAATGGTTGGAATGCCAAACATTGAGGCAGAAGACGTTCTGAGATGTGATGTTCCATGGTCCTTGTGCACGAGGGCATATTCATTGCCGAGTGGTCTAGAACACGACGCATGTGGGCGTTTGTCTGTGTTCGACATTGTCAAGGATTGAAGGAATGAAGGGGGTGGTCTAGCGGGTTGCAACAACACTTCGTGGTTGCGTTTGGTGGTGCTAATTCAGTACCGGGACTGGAGTTTCAGGGTGAAAACCCATGGTGTGTCCTTCGCCGGTCATACCTGGCAATGGTGGTATTTCGATATCGTTACCTTGTTGAAGGCATTGCATAATGTTGCTTAGTTCTTCTCTCAGGGTGAAAACTCAGGATTTAGTATTTGACTGAATCCGGCAACGGTGACACTTGTGTGTCCTTGTCTTCTTGAAGATGTTGCTTTTGGAGAACCTACTCGCAGCCCATGTGTTGTCACGGTAGTGCTTGGTATCGTTGTTGGTTACGGCGTGTCTTAGATCTTCGTTTTTTCTTTTTTTTCTTTTTGGCTGTGTGCATCCTTGATGCCTTGAGTTGCTCGTGGCATTGAGTTGTTGCAGAGGCAGGGTGTACTTGATATCATCTTGATATTAATATATTACCCTTTGTCGAAAAATATTCCCAACACCACCATGTTGAGCTCGTCCACAGCATGTTTGTTCATGAATACCCTGTCTTTGATTATCTTAGGTTGCGCAATAATATTTACTTTAGAAGGTCACGAATAGTTGGCGCATTGCTTGTTTAGTAAGAATTTTAATGAAGTAAGAGATATATATTTCTCTTTGTCGAAAAATGGTCTCTTAATGCCTAACGAATGACATTTTCTTCAATGTAACAGATGCGCTAATCCTTCTTCATGTGTTTTCATATTAAATTTTAATCAGTACATGTTTCTGAAGTCAAGGAAAATATTGATTGTGTTGAAGCTAATATAAGGAAAATTGATGTGTAACACGTTTTTGCCGTTTCATTAGATGAACTGCGGAACTGAAAAAAGTGGTGGTTGCTTTTTCCACACATACACTCGATTTGCCATAATTTGCGTATGATTTGAAAATAATGCGAGAATGAAATAAATACAACAACAAGATATAGCAAAAGTAAAATAAGTATAAATACACATGGAAACAACCAGGGAAAAGACTAAAGAAAAAGAAAAAGAAAAAGAAAAAGAAAAAGAAAAAGAAAAGGGATTTGCTAATTCTCATGACGAGAATTAATATCGTTTCATCCGACCTTTATACCATTTGTTTTTGGAAAATATAATTTGATTAATCAAACAAAAAAAGAATAAACCACGGGAATATCCGCCTAAAGCCAAATGGTGTGGGAGTTTTATAAGATTGTATATTGATTCTTTTTTCCTCCAACTGAATAATAAGTTAAATTTCAAAACAGGACGGAAAATTCGTATGCACGCTGCAAGAGTCATGATGCATGTTTTTATAAGTTTGGTTCATTAGATGTGTAACGCGTAGAATGTTTGGCTCTTTTTTTAGCTCCGTAGTATGTTTGGTTATTTTTTCGTTAAGCGAATAATAGATTAAATAGAGAAAGAACTTGAAAAACGTATATTATGTAAAATCTTGTCTTCCTCAGATTATTGTTTTCCATTGCTCTAACCCTTCTTATCATATATTGATTTCTGTGCAGCAAAACCCAAGCGAGCAAAATAATCAAGATCTGATGAAAAAGTTTTAGACTTTGCCGACGTGATCTGCATTGTACTTTCGCATTTGTTGACCGTCATCTTACGCTCAAGCCCACACAACTGTACCATGAAGTATCCTTGCGTGTACTTTTTAGAGTGGCACTACGCGAGTACAATGAACTAGTGGGAAGAGGTATGCTAACGTGGGAAGCTTACAAAAAGCATCGTGTCTGCATCAACAACCCATTACAGATTATAAGAGACGCCCTCGGACAATACAAAGAGCGTCGCTTGCAGGCAGGGCTATTTTACTTGGTACCATCCGCGGAAGGAGATGGGTTGAAAATCTGGTCACACTTGTACCACATGCCTCTTCGGGAAGCGCTAAAGAAACAACGACAAGAAATGAAAAAGAGGAGGCAAGTATTGGATACAAAGTGCAATTCCAAGAAATATATCCCCAACACCACCATGTTGAGCTCGTCCACAACAAGTTTGTTCATGAATGCCCTGTCTTCAATTATCTTAGGTTGCGCAATAATATTTACATTGAAAGGTCGCGAATAGTTGGCGCATTGTTTGTTTAGTAAGAATTTTAATGAAGTAAGAGAGATACTATATATTTCTCTTTGTCGAGAGATGGTCTCATAATGCCTCACGAAAGACATTTTATTCAATGTACCAGATGCGCTAATCCTTTTTCATGTGTTTTCAGATTAAATTTTATTCGGTACATGTTTCTGAAGTCAAGGAAATATTGACTGTTTTGAAGCTAATATAAGGAAAATTGATGTGTAACACGTTTTTGTCGTTTCATTGGACGAACTGCGGAGCTAGAAAAACTGATGGTTGCTTCGTCCACACATACACTCGATTTGCCATTATTTGTGTATGATTTCCAGGTAATCATCTTTGCAGATCGGGTGTGATGCAGAACGATATCAGGTGTGAATGTGATGTGGAATTCCCAGGGCATACAGAACGCCGAGATGATATGGATAATTGGGATGCTTCGGATTCCGGACCGCACTCAGCGCATGGCCGATGCATAGCCTCAGGGCGATGCCTCACATCCATATGGGATCAGATGTTGAAAAGAAAAGGCGTTGTTCGGTGTAAAAAACTGAAAAAGTTAAAATGAAGAGTAGAGATGCAAAATATGTATGTGTATTGCTTGATGTGGCCCATTAATGATAGCTTGCATTGAGGAGAAAAAATCAATATGAATGTCTCAAATTATTTTTTCTCATGAGACATGTGAATACATATGCCACCATAGTTCATGCCGTCAAGGTAGACAACACGGAGATGGCTTTCAAGCGGGCCTTTAGAGCTGACGTGTCTCCTGACCGAGCTGCGGCACAACAAGTGTTCGATGAAGAATAGCCGCCCCGTTGGTGTACCCGTCGGCAGGTGTATTCAACCTGCCTATCAGTGGTATGACAAAAAAATGTCTCTGGTCTGACAAAAAAACATCTCTGGCCGTAGTACAATCTTTGTTAGATAATCTCACTAGAATGGTCTAAGTGGCTGTTAGCGGTGAGCGCACAAATCTCCCAGGCAAAAGTACGATCGACACACACGTATCATGGTTTGGACAATGACGTTTGTTATTGCATGATCAGATGAATGGTCCCTCTCCACAGTCTACAAAGTCACCAATAAAAACCATCCCGCTCATAGGCACACAATATATATAATAAAAAAACAGTTGGTTGGGAAAGGCAGCAATGATGGCAACTTTTTACTTGCAATAAACAAGTTTTTTGGCGGCTATATATGGCTTGTACATTAGAAGAAATTCAAAATACTCTTTAGCCAAATTTTTGCATACAATGATTTTTTTTCTTTTATGCAATATTAGATTTGTTGACTTGCTTTTTCCAAAAAGAATGTCAAAAACTTTAAACAACCGGACTCTGGTTAGTTGATGCGTGATAGAAAGAAAATAAAGTCTAACGATTTAAATCGGTTGGCCGGTCGCCTCGTGCCCGCGCTCGCTCGTGGCCACGCAACTCGGTTTCTTCTTCCTCCAGACCCCGCCACCAACCAGCCCCAATCCCGCGCAGCACGGCACCCACAACCGTAGCGCCCGTGCCTACTTCCTCCGCTGACCCTGCCCGCCGGTTTCTTCCACCCCGGTGAGCCAGAGTTGCTGCGGGAGCGCGGTGTCCGCCGAGCCACCTCTCACCACCATGTGCGAAAACCCACCAGCGCGCGCACCCCTGGTTCACTCAGGCGAACTGGGCGCCACCCCCACACCACCTCCTCAACCAATCAGTGCACAAATCATGATCACATTGCATGAGGGAAGCCGCCATGGATATGCTATCAAGCGAACTACTGCTCGTAGTATTTTGATCCTGGAATCGTCCACCGGAGATACTGCAACCACAGCAGCTCCATGTTTGAAACAGGCTAGTCACAGAGTTGCATCCATTTTGAAGAGAAAAGTTGCATCCATAGCAGAAGGATCTGCATCCATGGCTGCAGAAGCTGGAACCGGTCGATGCAAAAGATACATCCATTGAAGAAGAACTTGCAACCACGGAGTGTGCTGCAAACCATAGCAGCCGGTGCTGGAGAGGAAATGTGTGCCACACCTAGATGTTGCAACCACGACACTGACATGTTGGAACTAGCCGGCGATGGAGCTACACCCCCGAATGACCGCGTGTTGAATCGGCCGGCGACAGAGTTGCAACCTCGGGCACAAAGCTGCAACCTGGGGAGCAGAAGCTGGAACCCCTGGTGTTGTGCTACAATCGGTGGTAGAGCAAGGGATAGTGGGGGGCTTTGAGCTAAAGGTGTGGCGGTGCAGGTGTGGCAGGGTGCTGCAAGCGACGTGTTGGGTTATACGGTAGGGTGCGTGGACTGCAAATTAAATTTTCCTATGCGCAGAACAGTCTAAGAACATGCTACAGCAGATGGATCAACAGTTCGTTACCACTAGACGCGCAGTGCCTTGCAGTGGAAGAAGAGTTGGGGCAGTGCGTCCGCGTGGATCGTCTCCTCCTCGTGCGATCTCCCTCGAACAGCCGGTCGTCCGATGCCGCGTACAAGTTCGCCGGAGCGGCATAGGTGCACCGCCTCTAACGGTATCCACGCGTGCAGGAGGAACATCGTGCGGCGGACTGCTAGGTTCGATCACACAGTCAGCGGCAAGTGGAGGTGTGTATTCGCAACACATGCAAACACTAGTGACAACGCTGAAGCGATCAACCGCATGAGTGTGCGGCGCATCTGCTTTATATAGGCATCCATCGCGGGCTCAACACTTGGGCCTTGCACAGACCCTAAAGCCCATAAGTCTACTCGGCCACAATCCGAATGCAGCTCGGATCACATCCGACCAGTGTCCTCGGTTCTGACCTCATAGGTTCCTTCCCTTAAGCGCGCGACCCCTTAGGTTCAAGCCGGCTTGGTCGCAGTTTGAATCACCTCCGAACTACACGGTTGGTAGCGGCCTCTAGCAAGGCATGCCGAACACCAAGCAGACTATGAAGCTGGTTAGCGAACATGTACATCACACTTCCATTCCTTTTGCCACATGATATATGTTGTCGAGCTCAAGGCGAGTCTGTCATCTTTGTGCTAGCCCGACCACTTTCTCGTTCCAATGATGCCGACCATAATCCGGATTATCTCATAATCCTTGTCGCATGGCCATGCTTATCCTGGTCGGATCACACTAGGGGCCCAGAGTATATCTCTCCTGGTCGAAGGGGCAAATCCCATCTTGCTCGACCATGTCTCGCAGCATGGGTCTGGACAAGCCTGAAACCTACCTTTGTAACTACCCAGTCACGGAGTAGCGTTTGGTCGGTCCAAAGCAGGTCTGTCACCATCCCGAGTACATACGCCAGCTCAGGTCGTAGGACATAGAACATATGTTGTACTAGAGACTCACAGATGACATATTGCTGCGTCTCATAGTTGGATCTGTCCGACTCGGACCTTATCCCGACTCGGATCCGACTATGTCGAATCCGATCAGATCCTTCCAAGTCCATATTATCCGGTTAGCATCCAATGCTCCATGGCTAGTGAGACAAAGCCATCAACCGTGTCATATGCTAGTCTAGTCGGTTGCGTGTCCACACTGCCATTTCGACTAGGGACCTTTTAGGACAGTCATCATACAATGCATAGTTCCACAAACAAGTCATGTACTTACTGATACACATCATTGATAATGTTCAAGGACTATCTTCATTCATAAACACATAGGAAATATCATCATACATGATTGCCTCTAGGGCGTATCTCCAACACGATGGCGAGGTTGTGGTGGCCGGTGAGGATGAGCGGCGAGGGGTGGTCACTGGCGGGAGGGAGGCGCCATGAGGGAGGGTGCGTGTGCATCGAGCATGGCTCATACGGGAGGAAGGTGGAGTTGACCTGCATGAGAGAGAAAAGATCCAATCTGAATGGTTGTTATTGGGTCAATCAGTCGACTAGTGGCCGGCCCAAATTGGGGCCGGCATTCGCGTAAAAATAACTAGGAATTAAAATAATCAATTATTCTTCATTGTTCTTGCATGCAACACTTAAAAGTTGCCTTGCTCCTTCCCACTAGACTCTTATAATTTCTAAGAGCATCTCCAACAGCCGCGCTAAACAAGCGCCGCGCCGCAAATTTGGCCATTTTAGCCCGCGCGCAACCCGCCGGGTGTCTCCAGCGGGCGCGCAATAACCGCGCGCGCGCGGTATAAGGAGTTGGGCACGCTATCCGATTCGCTATCTCGCGCGGTGTATTTGGGGCGCCCGCTTCCGCGGCGGCACACTCGAGCGCTCGCACCGCACTCTCTCTTCTCCGCCTCCTATGCCCGCGTGCGCCGGCGCCGGCGAACTGCACCCCATGGATGCACGCACCGGCACCCCGCTCACCCCATCCTATAGCCGCGACCCGTCCACCGCCGCCGCAAACCCTAGTGCGGGGGGCGTTGGCCTCGCCTCCGCCGGAGCTCCTCTGGCCATCGGCCTCGCACGCGACCTCTTCATGCCGCCACGGATGACCTCGGCGGCAGGTGGCGTCACGTCGGCGCCACCCCGAGCGCCCTCCCCCCCCCTTGAAGCTCCCCAATGCGGCGCGGCCGAAGAAGGGCAAGGCATCGACGAAGAAGAACAAGGCAGCGGACGGCTCCGGCACCTCGAAGGCGAGGAGGAAGAAGCTTGCAGGGCGTGGGACGGGCGTGGCAGCTACCGAAGCGCCGGCGAGCTCACTCGTTGAGCCGGCGTCCGACGCACACAACGTGTTCAACGAAATGCCCCCAAGGTTAAAAAAAATCAATGTTTCTTTTCTTGTTATTTTTTGAATGCATTCATATAGATAGCTTATTCGCATTGTTCAAAAAACTTTGTAGTCTCAACGATGATGCATACATGTCAACTATGGGTGTTGGCTCCAACAATTCGCATTGGTCTCAAACCAATGCCATGCATTTTGAAGACCATGAGTTCGAGGTGGACGAGGAGGGTGAGGGCATTGTCGATGCGCTGAAAGGAAGAGCGGGTAATTACACCAACGCCGATGACATCTTACTATGCAATACTTGGTTGCAAGTGTCGAGGGATCCATCTGTTGGAGGTGATCAAAGTAGAGATGCTTATTGGGGCGGGTGAAAGAACACTATGATGTTCACAATGTGAGTGGAATTGATCGCTCCGAGAGATCACTTCGGTCCCAGTGGTCGACAATCAACTCGGATTGTCAAAGGTGGGCGTCTTGTCAAAAGGCGGTTGACAAGTTGAACCCAAGTGACACAAATGAGAACGATAGAGTAAGTGTCATTTCCATACATGTTCATCATACTTGTTGTTGGTGTTCGAAGTGCTAACTTGCTTTGTTTTCATGTAGTACCACATTGCACAAAACTTGTTCAAAGAGGAGGAGAGGAAAACCGAGAAGGGGAAAATCAAGAAAGGAAGGGTCTTTACCTTGCCTCATTGCTATAACGTGTTGAAGGATGATGAGAAATGGAAGAAGCGTGAAGATTTGGATGATTTGAATTTGAGCAACAAACGCAAGTGAACAATTGAGTTGAATGATGATGATGAGGAAGAGGAGGAGGAGGATTGTTGTGGTATTTCTCACGGGGGGCTTGCGAGTCGACAGATGCCACAAGGGCTGAGTGTGTGGGTAAGACTGCCGCTGATAGGCTCGGGAGCGGGTATGCGAGTAGCACGCGCTAGTTTACCCAGGTTCGGGGCTCTCCGGAGAGATAACACCCCTACTCCTGCATGTCTGAGTATATATGTGGGGTGTACATTGGACAGTACAAAGTGCTCCTGGAGCGTATCTTAGTCAGGCCACAACATCTACTACTTATATGCATAGTCTGATGAGTTGGCCATGTTGGGTTTGAACGTAGTAATTTCAAAAAATTCTACGCACACGCAAGATCATGGTGATGCATAGCAACGAGGGGGAGAGTATGATCTACGTACCCTTGTAGATCGCAACGGAAGCGTTGACACAACGTAGAGGAAGTAGTCGTACGTCTTCTTCCCGATCCGACCGATCCAAGCACCGTTACTCCGGCCCCTCCGAGTTCTTAGCACACGTACAGCTCGATGACGATCCCCGGGCTCCGATCCAGCAAAGCTTCGGGGAGGAGTTCCGTCAGCACGACGGCGTGGTGACGATCTTGATGTTCTACCGCAGGGCTTCGCCTAAGCACCGCTACAATATGATCGAGGTGGAATATGGTGGCAGGGGGCACCGCACACGGCTAAGGAACGATCTCAAGATCAACTTGTGTGTCTAGAGGTGCCCCCTGCCCCGTATATAAAGGAGCCAAGGGGGAGGGGTGCGGCCACTATGGGGCGCAGGAGGAGTCCCGGGAGTAGGACTCCCCCCCCCAATCCTAGTTGGAATAGGATCCTCAAGGGGGAAAGAGAGAGAAGGGGGGCCGGCCACCTCTCCTAGTCCTAATAGGACTAGGGGAGGGGGAGGCGCGCGCACCTTGGGCTGCCCCTTTCACCTTTCCACTAAGGCCCACTAAGGCCCATATGGTTCCCGGGGGGTTCCGGTAACCTCCCGGTACTCCGGTAAAATCCCGATTTCACCCGGAACACTTCCGATGTCCAAACATAGGCTTCCAATATATCAATCTTTATGTCTCGACCATTTCGAGACTCCTCGTCATGTCCGTGATCACATCCGGGACTCCGAAAACCTTCGGTACATCAAAATGCATAAACTCATAATACTGTCATCGTAACGTTAAGCGTGCGGACCCTACGGGTTCGAGAACAATTGTAGACATGACCGAGACACTCTCCGGTCAATAACCAATAGCGGAACCTGGATGCTCATATTGGCTCCTCACATATTCTACGAAGATCTTTATCGGTCAGACCGCATAACAACATACGTTGTTCCCTTTGTCATCGGTATGTTACTTGCCCGAGATTCGATCGTCGGTATCCAATACCTAGTTCAATCTCGTTACCGGCAAGTCTCTTTACTCGTTCCGTAATACATCATCCCGCAACTAACTCATTAGTTGCAATGCTTGCAAGGCTTAAGTGATGTGCATTACCGAGAGGGCCCAGAGATACCTCTCCGACATTCGGAGTGACAAATCCTAATCTCGAAATACGCCAACCCAACATGTACCTTTGGAGACACCTGTAGAGCTCCTTTATAATCACCCAGTTACGTTGTGACGTTTGGTAGCACACAAAGTGTTCCTCCGGCAAACGGGAGTTGCATAATCTCATAGTCATAGGAACATGTATAAGTCATGAAGAAAGCAATAGCAACATACTAAACGATCGGTGCTAAGCTAATGGAATGGGTCAGTCAATCAGATCATTCACTAATGATGTGATCCCGTTAATCAAATAAAACTCTTTGTTCATGGTTAGGAAACATAACCATCTTTGATTAACGAGCTAGTCAAGTAGAGGCATACTAGTGACACTCTGTTGTCTATGTATTCACACATGTATTATGTTTCCGGTTAATACAATTCTAGCATGAATAATAAACATTTATCATGATATAAGGAAATAAATAATAACTTTATTATTGCCTCTAGGGCATATTTCCTTCAGTCTCCCACTTGCACTAGAGTCAATAATCTAGATCACATCGCCATGTGATTTAACATCAATAGTTCACATCTTTATGTGATTGGTTCACATCTCCATGTGACTAACACCCAAAGGGTTTACTAGATTCAATAATCTAGTTCACATCGCTATGTGATTAAGACCCAAAAAGTGATCATGTTTTGCTTGTGAGAGAAGTTTAGTCAACGGGTCTGCCACATTCAGATCCGCATGTATTTTGCAAATTTCTATGTCAACAATGCTCTGCATGGAGCTACTCTAGCTAATTGCTCCCACTTTCAATATGTATCCAGATTGAGACTTAGAGTCATCTGGATCAGTGTCAAAACTTGCATCGACGTAACCCTTTACGACGAACCTTTTGTCACCTCCGTAATCGAGAAACATATCCTTATTCCAGTAAGGATAATTTTGACCGTTGTCCAGTGATCTACTCCTAGATCACTATTGTACTCCCATGCCAATCAGTGGGTATACAATAGATCTGGTACACAGCATGGCATACTTTATAGAACCTATGGCTGAGGCATAGGGAATGACTTTCATTCTCTTTCTATCTTCTCGTGGTCGGGCTTTGAGTCTTACTCAATTTCACACCTTATGACATAGGCAAGAACTCTTTCTTTGACTGTTCCATTTTGAACTACTTCAAAATCTTGTCAAGGTATGTACTCATTGAAAAAACTTATCAAGCGTCTTGATCTATCTCTATAGATCTTGATGCTCAATATGTAAGCAGCTTCACTCGAGGTCTTTCTTTGAAAAACTCCTTTCAAACACTCCTTTATGCTTACAGAATAATTCTACATTATTTCCGATCAACAATATGTCATTCACATATACTTATCAGAAATGCTGTAGTGCTCCCACTCACTTTCTTGTAAATACAGGCTTCACCGCAAGTCTGTATAAAACTATATGCTTTGATCAACTTATCAAAGCGTATATCCAACTCCGAGATGCTTGCACCAGTCCATAGAATGGATCGCTGGAGCTTGCACACTTTGTTAGCTCCCTTTGGATCGACAAAACCTTCCGGTTGCATCATATACAACTCTTCTTCCAGAAATCCATTCAGGAATGCAGTTTTGACATCCATCTGCCAAATTTCATAATCATAAAATGCGGCAATTGCTAACATGATTCGGACAGACTTAAGCATCGCTACGGGTGAGAAGGTCTCATCGTAGTCAACCCTTGAACTTGTCGAAAACCTTTTGCGACAAGTCGAGCTTTATAGACAGTAACATTACCGTCAGCGTCAGTCTTTTTCTTGAAGATCCATTTATTCTCAATTGCTTGCCGATCATCGGGCAAGTCAACCAAAGTCCATACTTTGTTCTCATACATGGATCCCATCTCAGATTTCATGGCTTCAAGCCACTTTGCGGAATTTGGGCTCATCATCGCTTCCTCATAGTTCGTAGGTTCGTCATGGTCAAGTAACATGACCTCCAGAACAGGATTACCGTACCACTCTGGTGCGGATCTCAATCTGGTTGACCTACGAGGTTCGGTAGTAACTTGATCTGAAGTTACATGATCATCATCATTAGCTTCCTCACTAATTGGTGTAGAGTCACAGGAACAATTTCTGTGATAACTACTTTCCAATAAGGGAGAAGGTACAATTACCTTATCAAGTTTTCTACTTTCCTCCCACTCACTTCTTTCAGAGAAACTCCTTCTCTAGAAAGGATCCATTCCCAGCAACGAATAGCTTGCCTTCGGATCTGTGATAGAAGGTGTACCCAACATTTTTCTTTGGGTATCCTATGAAGACGCACTTCTCCGATTTGGGTTTGAGCTTATCAGGTTGAAACTTTTTCATATAAGCATTGCAACCCAAACTTTAAGAAACGACAACTTTGGTTTCTTGCCAAACCACAGTTCAGTATGTCGTCTCAACGGATTTAGATGGTGCCCTTTTAACGTGAATGCAGCTGTCTCTAATGCATAACCCCAAAACGATAGTGGTAATCAGTAAGAAACATCATAGATTGCACTATATCCAATAAAGTACGGTTATGACGTTCGGACACACCATTATGCTGTGGTGTTCCAGGTGGCGTGAGTAGTGAAACTATTTCACATTGTTTTAATTGAAGACCAAACTCGTAACTCAAATATTTTACCTCTGCGATCATATCGTAGAAACTTTTATTTTCTTGTCACGATGATTTTCTTTCACTCTGAAATTCTTTGAACTGTTCAAATGTTTCAGACTTATGTTTCATCAAGTAGATATCCCATATCTGCTCAAATCATCTGTGAAGGTCAGAAAATAATGATACCTGCTGCAAGCCTTAATATTCATCGGACCACATACATCAGTATGTATTATTTCCAAAATCAGTTGCTTGCTCCATTGTTCCGGAGAACGGAGTCTTAGTCATCTTGCCCATGAGGCATGGTTCGCAAGCATCAACGATTCATAATCAAGTGATTCCAAAAGCCCATCAGCATGGAGTTTCTTCATGCGCTTTACACCAATATGACCTAAACGGCAGTGCCACAAATAAGTTGCACTATCATTATTAACTTTGCATCTTTTGGTTTCAATATTATGAATATGTGTATCACTATGATCGAGATCCAACGAACTATTTTCATTGGGTGTGTAACCATATAAGGTTTTATTCATGTAAACAGAACAACAATTTATTCTCTTACTTAAATGAATAACCGTATTTACATAAAACATGATCAAATCATATTCATGCTCAACGCAAACACCAAATAACACTTATTTAGGTTCAACACTAATCCCGAAATATATAGGGAGTGTGCGATGATGATCATATCAATCTTGGAACCACTTCCAACACACATCATCACTTCACCCTTAACTAGTCTCTGTTTATTCTGCAACTCCCGTTTTGAGTTACTAATCTTAGCAACTGAACTAGCATCAAATACTGAGGGGTTGCTATAAACACTAGTAAAGTTACACATCAATAACATGTATATCAAATATACTTATGTTCACTTTGCCATCCTTTTTATCCGCCAATCACTTGGGGTAGTTCTGCTTCCAGTGACCAGTCCTTTTGCAGTAGAAGCAATTAGTCTCAGGCTTAGGATCAGACTTGGGCTTCTTCACTTGAGCAGCAACTTGCTTGCCGTTCTTCTTGAAGTTCCCCTTCTTCCCTTTGCCTTTTTCTTGAAACTAGTGGTCTTGTCAACCATCAACACTTGATGTTTTTCTTGATTTCTACCTTCGTTGATTTTAGCATCACGAAGAGCTTGGGAGTTGTTTCCGTTATCCCTTGCATATTATAGTTCATCACGAAGTTCTACTAACTTGGTGATGGTGACTAGAGAATTCTGTCAATCACTATCTTATCTGGAAGATTAACTCCCACTTGATTCAAGCGATTGTACTACCCAGACAATCTGAGCACATGCTCATTAGTTGAGCGATTCTCCTCCATCTTTTAGCTATAGAACTTGTTGGAGACTTCATATCTCTCAACTCGGGTATTTGCTTGAAATATTAACTTCAACTCCTGGAACATCTCATATGGTCCATGACGTTCAAAACGTCTTTGAAGTCCCGATTCTAAGCCATTAAGCATGGTGCACTAAACTATCAAGTAGTCATCATATTGAGCTAGCCAAACGTTCATAACGTCTGCATCTGCTCCTGCAATAGGTCTGTCACCTAGCGGTGCATCAAGGACATAATTTTTCTGTGCAGCAATGAGGATAAACCTCAGATCACGGATCCAATCCGCATCATTGCTACTAACATCTTTCAACACAATTTTCTCTAGGAACATATCAAAATAAACACAAGGAAGCAACAACGCGAGCTATTGATCTACAACATAATTTGCAAAATACTACCAGGACTAAGTTCATGGTAAATTTAAGTTCAATTTAATCATATTACTTAAGAAGTCCCACTTAGATAGACATCCCTCTAATCCTCTAAGTGATCATGTGATCCAAATCAACTAAACCACGTCCGATCATCACGTGAGATGGAGTAGTTTCATTGGTGAACATCACTATGTTGATCATATCTACTATATGATTCGCGCTCGACCTTTCGGTCTCCGTGTTCCGAGGCCATATCTGTATATGCTTGGCTCGTCAAGTATAACCTGAGTATTCCGCGTGTGCAACTGTTTTGCACCCGTTGTATTTGAACGTAGAGCCTATCACACCTGATCATCACGTGGTGTCTCAGCACGAAGAATTTTGGCAACGGTGCATACTCAGGGAGAACACTTCTTGATAATTTAGTGAGAGATCATCTTATAATGCTACCGTCAATCAAAGCAAGATAAGATGCATAAAAGATAAACATCACATGCAATCAATATAAGTGATATGATATGGCCATCATCATCTTGTGCCTGTGATCTCTATCTCCGAAGCAACGTTATGATCACCATCGTCACCGGCGCGACACCTTGATCTCCATCGTAGCATCGTTGTCGTCTCGCCAATCTTATGCTTCCACGACTATCGCTACCGCTTAGTGATAAAGTAAAGCATTACAGCGTGATTGCATTGCATACAATAAAGCGACAACCATATGGCTCCTGCCAGTTGCCGATAACTCTGTTACAAAACATGATCATCTCATACAATAAAATTAGCATCATGTCTTGACCATATCACATCACAACATGCCCTGCAAAAACAAGTTAGACGTCCTCTACTTTGTTTGTTGCAAGTTTTACGTGGCTGCTACGGGCTTAAGCAAGAACCAATCTTACCTATGCATCAAAACCACAATGATAGTTTGTCAAGTTGATGCCGTTTTAACCTTCCCAAGGACCGGGCGTAGCCACACTCAGTTCAACTAAAGTTGGAGAAACAGTCACCCGCAAGCCACCTATGTGCAAAGCACGTCGGGAGAACCGGTCTCGCGTAAGCGTACGCGTAATGTCGGTCCGGGCCGCTTCATCCAACAATACCGCCGAACCAAAGTATGACATGCTGGTAGGCAGTATGACTTGTATCGCCCACAACTCACTTGTGTTCTACTCGTGCATATAACATCAAACCATAAAACCTAGGCTCGGATGCCACTGTTGGGGAACGTAGTAATTTCAAAAAATTTCCTACGCACACGCAAGATCATGGTGATGCATAGCAACGACGGGAGAGTGTGATCTACGTACCCTAGTAGATCGACAACGGAAGCGTTTGGTTGATGTAGTCGTACGTCTTCACGGCCCAACCGATCAAGCACCAAAACTACGACATCTTCGAGTTTTAGCACACGTTCAGCTCGATGACGATCCCCGGACTCCGATCCAGCAAAGTGTCGGGGAAGAGTTCCGTCAGCACGACGGCGTGGTGACGATCTTGATGTACTACTGTCGCAGGGCTTCGCCTAAGCACCGCTACAATATTATCGAGTACTATGGTGGCAGGGGGCGCCGCACACGGCTAAGAATAAGATCACGTGGATCAACTTGTGTGTCTCTGGGGTTCTCCTGCCTCCGTATATAAAGGATCAAGGGGAGGATGCGGTCGGCTAAGGGGAGGCGCGCCAGGAGGAGTCCTACTCCCTCTGGGAGTAGGATTCCCCCCCCCCCCAATCCAAGTTGGAATAGGATTCACGGAGGGGGGAAAAGAGAGAGAGGGGCCGGCCCCCTCTCCATGTCCTATTCGGACTAGGGGAGGGGAGAGGCGCATGGCCCATCTTGGGCTGCCCCTTCTCTTTTCCACTAAAGCCCACTAAGGCCCATATAGCTCCCAGGGGGTTCCGGTAACCTCCCGGTACTCCGGTAAAATCCCGATTTCACCCGGAACACTTCCGATATCCAAACATAGGCTTCCAATATATCAATCTTTATGTCTCGACCATTTCGAGACTCCTCGTCATGTCCGTGATCACATCCGGGACTCCGAACAACCTTCGGTACATCAAAACGTATAAACTCATAATATAACTGTCATCGAAACCTTAAGCGTGCGGACCCTATGGGTTCGAGAACAATGTAGACATGACCGATACACGTCTCCGGTCAATAACCAATAGCGGGACCTGGATGCCCATATTGGCTCCTACATATTCTACGAAGATCTTTATCGGTCAGACCGCATAACAACATACGTTGTTCCCTTTGTCATCGGTATGTTACTTGCCCGAGATTCGATCGTCGGTATCCAATACCTAGTTCAATCTCGTTACCGGCAAGTCTCTTTACTCGTTCCGTAATACATCATCTCTCAACTAACTCATTAGTTGCAATGTTTGCAAGGCTTAAGTGATGTGCATTACCGAGAGGGCCCAGAGATACCTCTCCGACATTCGGAGTGACAAATCCTAATCTCGAAATACGCCAACCCAACATGTACCTTTGGAGACACCTGTAGAGCTCCTTTATAATCACCCAGTTACGTTGTGACGTTTGGTAGCACACAAAGTGTTCCTCCGGCAAACGGGAGTTGCATAATCTCATAGTCATAGGAACATGTATAAGTCATGAAGAAAGCAATAGCAACATACTAAACGATCGGGTGCTAAGCTAATGGAATGGGTCATGTCAATCAGATCATTCAACTAATGATGTGATCCCGTTAATCAAATAACAACTCTTTGTCCATGCTTAGGAAACATAACCATCTTTGATTAACGAGCTAGTCAAGTAGAGGCATACTAGTGACACTCTTGTTTGTCTATGTATTCACACATGTATTATGTTTCCGGTTAATACAATTCTAGCATGAATAATAAACATTTATCATGATATAAGGAAATAAATAATAACTTTATTATTGCCTCTAGGGCATATTTCCTTCATGGCCGTGGCTCAGGGCGTGGCCGTGGCCGTGGCCGTGGGCGAGGGCGATCGGCTGCTCCTGCCAGAGAGGAGAACTTTGATGGGGCGGGGGCCTGATCCCCCACGGGCTCGCAATGAATGGCCTAATTTGGAACATGAGGGATTTTGGTCAACACGATAGATGGCGACAACTTATTGAATACATCCGTGACCAAAATCTTGACTTCGTGGGCCTCCAGGAGACCATTCGATCCTCCTTCGAACCATATGAGCTTGACGACATTGGTGGCGCGTCCAACTTCCGGTGGGAATGGCTGCCGGCTTCGGACTGGTCTGGTGGGATCGTTTTTGGGGTGAAAACAGAAAGTTTTGAGGTGGTGGTTTTTACGCATGGATCCTTCTTCCTTGCAGCGGACGTTATTCAGAGGAATAATGATTTTAGATGGGAGCTTGTTGTGGTGTATGGCCCTGCGGACCACGCGATCGCTCGATTGATTTTCTTCGGGAACTATATGTTAAGATCTCGGCTTCCCCAGGGCCTATTGTCATAGGTGGGGATTTCAATCTCTTGCGGGGTGCGATAGACAAGAGCAACGGTGTTACCTTAGACCACGGGCTGGTAGATACCTTCAATGATTGGGTGGCTGACCTGGACCTCATTGAGCTGCCTAGGGTGGGGGCTCGATTTACTTGGTGTAATAATCAGGCCGAACCGATTAGATGCGTGCTAGACCGGGTCTTTGTTTCCACTGACTGGGAGACCAAATTTGCAGGATGTTCGCTTGTGGCGGAGCCAAGGTTGGGCTCTGATCATTGCCCTCTTATCCTCAACTCGGGAGAAGCCCCCCACCGTGCCACCAAGCGCTTCTTTTTTGAGAAGCAGTGGCTCCTTCAACCGGGTTTTGTGCAGCGGGTTTCTTTGATTTGGATAGAGGCTAGGGAGCGTCCCCCCGCATCGGTACGGCCCTTTATGTGATGCTATGGACGTTTGGCAACATTGTGTGCGTTTGACTCGTCGCCATCTTCATGGTTGGGGCGCGAACGTGGGTAGCCAACTGAAAGCTAGAAAAGAGGCCTTGATGAGCGAAGTATCGGCCTTGGACACCAAGGCAGATTTGACTGGCCTATCTCAGGATGAATGGGCGAGAAGGTATGCGGTTGAGGATGAGATGATATTCATATTGACCTGCGATGAGATCTATTGGAAGCAGAGGGGCCAGAAAAATTGGGTACTCAAGGGGGACGCGAGTACCCAATTCTTTCATGTTGTGGCAAATGGTCGACGCAGGAGATGTATGATACGTGTTCTTCGAGATGGAGACCGTACCATATCTGACGAAGGCGCCCTTCAATCCCATATATATATATGTGTTTTACTGGGAGCTTTTGGGTTCTTCTCGGGTAGGGTCAGCATCCCTTCAAGACTCGATCTGGGATAATGAGCGATTGGTCTCTGAAGCTGATAACTCCATACTTACTAGACC
This sequence comes from Triticum urartu, assembly GCF_003073215.2. NCBI lineage: Eukaryota > Viridiplantae > Streptophyta > Magnoliopsida > Poales > Poaceae > Triticum > Triticum urartu. Next base: position 748,639,241 of record NC_053023.1, on the reverse strand, counting down.
TTTCACGCTTGATGAGATTACTGAGAACCTAAATCAGATGAGGGTGAACACGGCGCCTGGGCCTGATGGTTTCCCGGTCATTTTCTATAAGAGGTTCTGGAATATTGTGGGACCACAGTTCGTCCACCTTGTGAATGAATTCACCAGGGGCCGAATAGATATTAAACGCCTAAACTTTGGGGTGTTGGCTTTGATCCCGAAGGTGCCGGGTGCAAACCAAATCAGGCAGTTCCGTCCTCTCACACTCATCAATGTCAGCTTCAGGCTGATTGCTAAGGGTTTTGCCTCACGCGTTGCTCCGGTGGCAGACAAGATTATTGATAATCTGCAAACTGCCTTTATTAAAGGGCGGAGCATCCTGGATGGGATTGCGGTGCTCCACGAGGTGCTCCACGAAATCAAGAATTCCAAGGAAGAGGTGTTCATCCTTAAGCTCGATTTTGAGAAAGCCTATGACCGGGTCCGGTGGGATTTCATTGAGGTGTTACACAAGAAGAACTTTGACCCGTAATGGGTGAGTTGGATGCGGCAAATCGTGAGGGGTGGAAAAACTGCGATCAACATTAATGGATCGATTGGCCTGTATTTCCGCAACGGAAGGGGACTGCGACAGGGTGACCCGATATCTCCCCTTTTGTTTAATATTGTCTCGGATGCGTTGGCTTCGATTCTGGACAGCGCCAAAGCCGCTGGCCACATCTCGGGTGTTGCGGAAAGCGTGGTACCTGGTGGGCTTTGCCACCTTCAATATGCTGACGATACCCTCATCCTTATCAAGAACTCGGAAGAGGCGATTGCTAATCTTAAGTTTCTCCTCATGTGCTTCGAGGCCATGTCGGGACTTAAGATAAACTTCGATAAGAGTGAGGCCTTTGTCACGGGAGGTGACTTGGAGTCTCAGCTTAGAGCAGCCAACATGATGAATTGTGAGTTGGAATCTATTCCCTCCAAGTACTTGGGCATGCCCATCTCGAATCGGGCTCTGTCCATGGCTGATTTTGAGCCTATGGTGGAAAAGGCGTCTAAAAGAGTGGAACCGTGGCAAGGCAAGCTACTAGCCTCGGGTGGCCGGCTAGTGCTCATCAACGATTGCCTGACAAACATTCCTATGTTTGTCATGGGTTTTTATTTACTTCACAATGGGACCCATGAGAAACTTGACAAGATCCGGTCCAGATTCTTTTGGGCTAAGGAAAATGGAAAACAACGGTACCATATGGTTAAGTGGGATGCGATTGCTTCTCCTAAAGAGGTGGGTGGTTTAGGGATCATTAACTCCAGAGTTATGAACTGGTGCCTTATGACAAAGTGGGCGTGGAAAATCTTGACCGGACAAGGGGGTCTCTGGCTCTCTATATTCAAGACTAAATATCTTGAGGCCGATGGGGTAACCTTCCGGCCGCGAGTTAGACGATCGCAGTTTGCGAATGATATCCGCAAGGTTCAACCTCTATTGCGACTAGGGACGAGATTTGTTGTGCATAACAGAGATTTGACGCTTTTTTGGAAAGATGTTTGGTGTGGTGAGCGATCGCTTGATCTGACATATCCCAACCTCTTTGCAATTGCGGGCCAGCAGGAGGCACGAGTTGCAGATACGTGGATTAATGGGCGCCTACGGCCTTCTTTCTGGAGACCCATTGGGCCTCGCGAAGCCCCAGAATGGGAGGCTCTTCGGGAGGCCCTGGCCTCGGTGCGTTTTTCTGCTGAGTGCGATGAGGTCACGTGGAGGCTAGAGCCATCGGGAGGCTTTTCTTCCGGCTCCCTGTATAAGGAAATCTTCAAAGCCCCCCCCCCCCCCCCCCAGTTTATGACCTGCGTTCACTATGGAAAGCTAGAATGCCAGCAAAAATTAAAATCTTCTTATGGCAGCTGGCTAGGAACCGTATTCCCAGCGGTGACCAGGTACATAAAAGACACGACCCGGGTGATGGCATGTGTGTCTGGTGCAGAGAAGAGGAAACTAGCGGCCACATAATCTTCCGATGCATTGTGGCGCGGATGGTGTGGAGCTCACTTAGAGAGGCGACTGGATGTACTAGGAACCCGAGTGGTTTTGCTGAACTATATGGGCTCATCATGGCTAGCAATGCCCAGGAGCGTAAGCTAGCGTGGCTCGGCGTTGGGGCACTTGCTTGGTCTCTTTGGACTACGAGGAACAAAGCTACCATTGAGGGAATTTTCTTTAAACATCCGGCTGATGTTGTGTATAAATTGGTCATTCTATTGCAGCTATGGAAGGGGTTGACGAGACAGCGGGACCGCCCCGGCATGGATCGTCTCATCGACCGATTGAAGGCCAAGTGTGCTGAGCTTCGGCATGGCGGATTGAGGGATGCATCGGCAGGCGTGCTGACCTCCTCTGCCCCCTGACCGCTTCTGGAGCGGTCCCCCCCCCCTTGCCCGCGACCGGCGCTGCGTCGCTGTTTGGGCCTTCATGCCTTGTAGCCCTGTTTTTTGCTTTGCATAACTTTGCTCTCTGCTGACTATGTGTACTCATAAGGGCCTCATTCTTAAGGCCGGGCAAGCGCCTCCTCTCTAAAAAACATTTCTCAAAGAAATTATTAAATCGTGAATAGACTATTAAATTGTATGCAATCTCAAAATATTCTTCAGCCAAATTATCGCATAATTTTTTCCTTTTTATGAAACCTTAGATTTGTTGATGTGCTTTTTTTAAGAGTGTTCAAAACTTAATCCGGTTCGTTTATTTTTTCCTCGAAAGATCTGGTTCGTTTTTTTTCGAAGAAAGATATGGTTCGTTGATGTGTGACAAAGAAATAAAGATTTGAAAATAACTAAAAAACCATAAATTATTCATCTTTGCTTTTGCTTACAAAGTTTTTTTTTGCATGATAATATGTGTATCATTCATATGATAAAGATCAAAGTACAAGTCACGTAAAGACCGATATAACAAAACTAAAAAAAGACCAAAACATCTCTGAGTTTGACACCAATGTCCATCCCCTGCCTCCGGCACCACCACAGCAGCCACTGAATAATAGAATAACAAATCACCTCCTCACCCGAGCTCGACGCGCTAATAAATAGCTTTGCGGACCTCCAAGGTGGCTCCCCAAAAGTGAAAGCCATTGTCGTTGAACGAATCGGACCATTGCAACATCCCGGACACGCCATCAAACTCCATATCTAACACCCGACCATGACTAAGACGCCGAAGGAGGAAACCACACCTGCCATCCATCAACCATGAACCCAACACACGTTTCGTCTTTCAGATATTGTCGATGCAGACCACGATCTGCATCCGCTCCTGGACTACCTTCGAAGCTCCGCGCCGATGCTGGAGCAGCCGCTGTCGCAACATTGGAGCCCGAGAACACATGTCCACCACGAGGATGCCGCTGTCACACCATCCGTGCTTGAACAGACTGTATTCCAAATCCATCCCCAACGATAAGACCAATTGTCTCACCGGGGTAGGATCTGAAGAAATTTATTCAGTGCCGCCATCGCCGCCGCTGAAGCCAAGACGATGAACAACCTAAAAAAAACTAAGCTACTTTGGCCTAAAGCTATCCACACGTGTGAATCCGACGACCCTCCTCATCACCGACGACCGAGGTCGTCGACGGAGAGGAGCCGGCGGAGAACGGTGGCGGAGCGCGAGTCCCTGGCGGCGGAAAATTAAATTTCTTTTCCTGTCTTCGAGAGGAGGATACTTACAAAGTTCCTTTGCTTATCTCCACTAGACTCTTAATTAGTGAGTAGCACGGAGTACCTACATATATGTATATACTGTACAATACGATCCCATCCTGCAGCTGTATATATACGCGCGCCTTTGAGATCCTCAACGTGGGACGTGGCAGCAGAGCTAGTAGCTAGGCTTGTGCTAGCACGTAGTTGGTCCGAAGCCAACATAGCCAGTGGCGGAATCGACGGTGATCTGGATCCCTTGCTGCTGTATGTTGCCGAGGATGGACAGCCCGGACGCCGACGCCGCGAACGCCAGGCAGTACACGCCGCCGCCCATCTCCACCAGCAGGTTCCTCGCCGGCAACGTCAGCGCTGCGCCGTCGCGCCCGAAGTAGAGGGCCACCGTCGGCACGCGCACGCTCGCGTACCCACTCAGGTCATAGCACGTGTCCAGCAGCGACACGCCCGGCGAGCGCGGGAGGCCGCCGCCGACGGCGTCCGCGAACGCGTCGCGCAGCGCCGCGTAGGCGTCGGGCGGGAGCCGCGTCACGGCCGTGCCGGTGTCCATCACCACGCCTCCGCCGCCGTCCTCGGTGAGGTCGAAGAGCCCGTCCTGCAGCGGGAGCCTCTCGCCGCCGACTCCCAGCCCCGTCAAGCCCACGTAGTAGAAGCTCGGCTCCTGCGCGTTGCGCAGCAGGGGCACCCACACGGCGCCCACCGGCATGGCGTCGTCCCGGCCGAGCACGAGCGACCCGGCGCCGGCGTCGGCGCCGCGGCTGGCGAGGCAGTAGCTGAAGGCGCCGCCTGCCGCGCCGCCGAGCTGCCCGACGAGCGACATGGGGCCCCAGCCGAGGCCGAGCAGGCCGGCCGCCCCGACGAAGAGTCCGCGGTTGCGGTGGCCGCAGCCGATTGCGACGCCCTGCACCGGCGTGCTGTCCCCGAACGTGAGCGTCTCCATCGCCAGCACGCCCTGGGTGTACGACCCGTCGCCGTAGGACACCTGGTACCGGCACGCTCCGGAGTCGGCGCAGCCTGATGACCCGCCGGGCAGGGTCCGGCAGACGCCCGAGCCGCACGGCACGACGGTGAAGGACGCCGACGCGGCCGGGTCGAAGAGAGGGTCGGACTGCTGGTAGCACTCGGCACAGGGGCGGCACTGCACCCAGATGACGTCGCTCCCGGAGTCCAGGACCAGGTACTGCTCCGTGGGCGGCGACCCCACGCCGACGCGGACGAAGTACTCGCCGCTGCCCTCGGAGATGCCCGACACAACCTCCGACCCCACCTCCGTCGTCATGGTCGTAGGCGAGAGGCGACGCTGGAGGTACTCTGCCAGCGCGCCGTCCCTTGCCGCGAGACCAAGCATGGCGTGCCGCGTCGACGGGTAGGTCCTGCCGGAGACGGCGTCGCGGTGCAGCAGCGCGAGCGAGGGGCGGCCATCGCGGCGCGACGATGACGATGAGGACGGTGACGTGGCCGCAGCCATGGTGAAGTTGCGAGGGTCGATGTAGTGGAACCACAGTGACGAAGCCGAAGCGCCGGACATGATCACGGCGGAGACGAAGACGACGTACATGGGGAGAGGCGTGACGGGCATTGCAGCGTGCATGGCCATGGTGCGCACGTACGCTTTCAAGGGAGCGATATCTTGGGTCCCAAGCGTTTGTGGAAACGACGAGACTTTACTTAGAGCTGAGGAGCTAGGTAGCAGAGGCCCGGAGGATTTATGAGTTCCGCGGTGTGTGGGTGGCAAGTGTGTTGTGCAGCACTAGCTCGTGTGCTTCATGCATAACCTTTCGGCTCTTGTTTATTTGCCACGGCAATGCACACTGTTTTTTTACTTTTTTTTAAAGACGGCAACGCACACTGTTGATAAAGTCCTTTTTTGTTTTTGAGGGGATGATGAAGTCCATTTGATGGTAACGTCGAAGGCAAATTAGTGAGCTGCAGTTAGTTTTGACCAGTTTTAATGCTCGCATTTGCTAATTTGCATCTTGATGAGAATTAACAGTCTCATCTAACTTTATGCCATTTGATTTGGCATGGCAGTTTTAGTTGAGAGGGAGAGGGGAGAGGTGGCAGTTTATTCAGGTGACATGGCAGTTTCTCTTTTTTTTTAAAAAAAATACTATCGTCGTTTGATCTCATTTTACAACTAAAAACTGCCAACAAAGATGGTTCGCTTCCTATCCCTACTACAACAAACGTTCGCCAGCTACCATTGCCGTTTTATTTTACATGGAGATTTGTCTGTATTTTTCTTTTTTTTCCTTTTTTAATGCTAATACCATTTAGATGAGACTTAGTTAATTCTCATATAGACCTTTAATGATTGGAACTTTTAGAATGCATGATGTGTTTCCTCGGCTAAATAGAAAGGCCTTCTGCATGTAGATTTGATCCACGTGCCTTTTGTCCTTCATCTTTAGGGACCAGGCGATCGATTTTTAAGGAAGGATGTGGCTAGATTTTAGTCGACCGAGAGTTAATCAATTCTTAGTCAAGTGACATAATATATAAAAAAGAAGAACATAAAAAGTAATAAAAAAGCTGCATGGATCTCCACATAAGATCGTACGAATATAGTATTGACTGAGACTACTTCAGCAATATCGTTTAAGAAAACTTTGGGTTGATTTTACTAAGGCTATTGAAATTCAACCGCCGCCCTTCCTTCACCTCTAATGCAGTAGTGCTCTTCTTCCTTCTCACATTGTTCCCCAAAACTGATCCGGTCAAATCCCTTCCTCCCCAGCGGTGATGTCCTAGTGAGCCCTTGCATTGCAACGTCCCCATCTTGAGGTCGGGCGATGTTTCTCATGCCACGCATATAATAAATGGGGCAATGCTAGACCTACGTAAGGTCTCTTACGTGTTCTACGTAAACAACAACGTGGAGAAGGATTATTGGATCGATTAGGAGGGAAGGGGCCCATCCCCATTAAAATCAGAGGGCCGACAGGTTATGGCATGGAAAATTACGTAGCCTTTCGTAGCCCCTTCGTAGGTGTAGGATTATCGTAATAAATGCGGGTCCATCTATTTGAAAGACAATCCATACTATCCCATGCAAAAGTACAGGGCATGCGCTATGAGAAAAACTAAACAAAGTATAATTACCCCAGGCGAATAGGTGTTACTCCTACAACGAACATTCAAATACTATATCACAACATATAGTCTATGATGAAAGATGTTTGCATGCAGAGCATAACCACAACATGATTATGAGACGAAAGCTAAACATCATTGTTCCCTTTCCCAACTAATTAGTCCAACATCTCAAAGAAAAAAGGAAAAGTTATTTAGTTCAACATGTAAAGCTATGCCAACTAATTAGTATGATGTGCCTATGAGTGGGATGAGTTAGAAAGTTCGGTTTCTTTTTGGCCGTGGAGAGCAATCATGTGATCATGCAGATATTTCTATGCAAAAAACACGTCATTTTCAAACATGACATCTGAGTCGGTTGTACTATTATCACTTTAAAATTCTCGGGTTCATTTTGTCGTCACGAAAAGGAGATAAGGAAGTTCACGATGGTGTGCTCTTGTTCCGGCCACTAGACAATGATTGAAGTGAGGGGTAGCTAGTTAGTTCAGGTGTTGAACCCAACCTACGTTGGCAGTCTCCATTCTTCAACATTATTTAGGGTATGATTTGTGGATCCTGTCAGTAGCTAGTGCTAGCCCAAGATTCTTTACCAGTTTTTTAGTTACGTGGATGCGTGCTTACTAGCTAACCTAAAAGCCAGCTACTGAAAAGTGGCTCGATTTGTTGACATCTACCGTAAGAAACCAAATTAGTTGTCTCTGCACTATGTCACCATAGGTCACTTGCATGAATGGATGGACGCAATTAGTTGGAGTATGCACAATATCACTTAATAAGCTTCGTTCTAGAAGATTGCATGACAATATAGCCACACTAGCAGAGGAACGGCCTTTAGCCCCGGTTGGGAAGGGCCTTTAGTCCCGGGTCACCAACCGGGACAAATAAATCGGGACTAAAGGCCCCCACCCTTTAGTCTCGGTTGGCCACAACCCGGGACTAAAACCCTTCCATGTGGCCGGCAGCGCGCGCCAGGGGCTGGGGACCTTTAGTCCCGGTAGGTGACACCATCCGGGACTAAAGCCCTTCCACATGGCCGCGAGCTAGCCCGGGGCTTGGGGGCTGGGGGACCTTTAGTCCCAGTTGGTGACACCATCCGGGAGTAAAGGGTTTAGGGGTTTAGGGTCTATTTTTTTTTCATCTTGTGTTTTTCATTCAATTCTTTTTCATTTCGAACATATTTTCCACAACCACCAGGAAAACATTGCTATGAACCCACTATCTAGCTCTTTGAAGTTTGGAAGCTGGCATTCTGGTTTTTAATGTATATGATTGGATGATACGTGTATCGACCTGCAATTTTTTCATGCAAAGTGTGTGCATGCTCTGCATGTTGACATGGTCTTTCAAATTTTAAATGTTTATATATTTTATCATTATTTTTTGATAAAACATATTCAAAAAACATAATAGAATTGTTGTTATATTTTGTAAACATTTTTGAAGATAAATCTGTACATATGATTTATGTACATCTGACTGAAATATTTTAGAAACTGTTAGGCCTCCTTTGGTCTAAAGGAATTTCATAGGAATTCTAGAGGATAGGATTCTTATAGGATTTTTTCCTTTAGAGCCCTTTGGTTCATAGGAATGGATTCCTATTTCTACATAGAATTGGTTCCTATCCTCCACATTTCATAGGAAAATAAAAAAGAGCCTAGACTCAATGAAAAAATTCCTTTGATGTCAACCAAATGACATCTTGTTTCCTATTCCTACTCATAGGATTTGAGATACATGTCATCTCATTTCCTACAAGATTCCTATTCCTATGATAATCCTATTCTATGAACCAAAAGAGGCCTTAGTGGTTACACGTGAAGAAACTGGGCAAATCGACGTTTGAGAAACTATTGGTGGTTACAAGTGTCCAAAATGCTTGGTTTTTTGTGGAAAGAACAAATTTTCTTTGATTACCTAGTTATGTTTGGTCCACATCCATACCTTGCCATATCAACGTTGATTACGAGCAAATGCTATTTGGGTTTATAAAAATTGGTCTAAATGATTGGTATAAAATGGAGAATTAATTTAGGAGTGTTTGAACAACTAACTATGAGTGCTTACGTATGCACCCGCAAAAAAATAATAGTTGCAGCGGTCAGTCGTGTGTTGTGATAAAAGAGTGAGAAATACAACATGCCAAGTCTTATGGTGCACATACGTATCAAGCTTTCAAGGATCATTCAGTAAAGCAGGATGGTGTACTCGCCGGTACCGGGCACTAGACAATAATTGAGTGGTAGCAGAGTTGGTTCAAGTGTTGATCGGAAAGTTTTTTTTTTTTTGATAAAGAAAAGATCTTGAGCGCAAAGTTGGCAGGCCATTCTTGAGAGATAAATTAGGATAAGATTTGTTGATCATGTCACCTAATGGTATAATGCTTTATCCATACTTAAATCACTTGCGTGGATGCTTACTAAAATCCGACTACTGAAAAGTAACTCGATTTGTTAACCTGTATCGTGTTAACAAATTAGTTGGCTGTGCACTACGTCGCCTCAGCCCTGAGGCGACTTGCATTGCACGCATGCATAGACGCAGTTAGTTGGTGCATAGTTCCACTTAATTTACAGACTTCGTTCTGGTAGAGTAGCTAGCCAGGATGGGCATTAAATCGCTGTTTTTACCTTTATACATTTAAGCTTTAGGGTTTAGGCTTGTTCACTTTAGAGGACTACAGAAATCATAAAATATTAAGCTTTGAATGGTCACGTTGTGAATATTGTATATTTTTTCTCCAAATTTGATACTTTGGTTTTAGTCATCAATTTTTACTAGTGTGCCATAAAATTTAAGAGAATTTTTATATGATAAGGGTACATTTGAAGGAAAATCTATGTATTAGACTTCCGTATATTGATCAAAACATGTGATTAAACTTTCAAAGTTTGACCAAAACGGAGTTGCACGGTCGCAAAAAAGGTATCGATGGTGGAGGAGCTCGCTTGGCTCCTATCGGTAGACGATGAGTGAGCCTTTGCCGAGGCAGCGCATGGCCACCCTGATTTTTTCCTCGACCAGGTGTATGCTCTCGGTCTGGGAGGCCGAAGCTCATCTATCTGGCCGAGGCAACTGCCGCAGTCCCACCGGTGTGGGCCGAAATAACTTGGAAGGGCCTTTTAGGGCATCTCCAACGCCCGGTGCTTAGCATGGGCGCTAGGATCAGAATCCCACCCAATTGGCAGTTGGCCCGTTTAATCCTGGCGTTAAGCCCGGCATCGACGCAAAAACAGGTGTCGGGTGCTTAGCCTTTTTTTTTCCTTTGTACGAGTTTAGGCCGTGTTGTGTAGCGACAGATTCTATGACCGGTTTTCCCGCTAGTTAGCGCCTAATTAAGCGCTCAGCATTGGGTGACAGAGCGGTCCAATATTTTTTATTTGACAATATTTATGTTTTAATCCATTAGCGCCTATCCTAAGAGTCTAGCATTGGAGATGCCCTTAGGGCATCTTCAATGCAAGGCATCTTCAATGCGAGTCGCTTATACAGGCGCTTCGGGAGTTGCTAATAGCGATGCCGATAGGTTAGCCAAGTTTTTCAATTCTCTTGATCAGGGGAGATATATTTGGATGATCCAACCCCATGATCCCTTTGTAATGTCATTTCATGTGGACTTTGAGTAATAAAGCTTGGTTATACCCCTCAAAAAAAAAAATACAGACGCTTAGGGCATCTACAACATAGGCTCTTAGGATAGGCGCTAGGGTCCCAATCCTGGCCGTTTCAATCGATTCCTGGTCGATGCTGGGATTTCCACTTGCGTCGACGCCACTTGTGTCGTCGGGTGCTTAGTTTTTTTTTTCTCGCACGAGTTTGTTTGAGCTGAGCCGGACGCTAATGTAAGCGCTAAAAAATAGAGGAAATCTGATAATCTCAACAAACTACAACAGCTTGATACAGCGCCTCTGCGTTGGAGAGATCGATGCTAGCGCATCTCCCATTGCTTTTTTAAGCCGTTCAGCGCCTGTCTATAGCGCTGAGCGTTGGAGCCCGAGACTCTTACGCGGGCGTTAAACATAAAATTCATTTTGTATTGGACGTTACTAACTTCCGGAAGGAATTTAGCGATAGGTGCGGACGATTGATAGAGTATTGAGTACTGATGCATTGAGTGTACGCAGACCGGTTCTTTCACGTAAACTCCACCTCCCTTTTACCATATATATGCATGCATGCAGAAAAAGACAAAATTAATGATGTCATCCTAGATCCTTTTAATTTCAAAAATCAAAATGTTTTGTAGCTCAAACCGTCACCCCGATTGAAAAACCGTCTTCACATAAAGGATTCGTCGCGACGAGAGCTTCGAAACTAGATCCCATGTTGTTATGTTTCGTTGAAAAAAATTCGGGTCAAAAGTTATCAGATCTAGGCTAAATAAGTTGTCACATCTCTGGTACGTCAGTTACCATCCTGTTTACATAGAAATTACCAGGGCATAAAAATGGCTAATCCAACATTCTCTCCACATGCAAATGCACGATAGCATAGGAAAGCTGATGTCATTGTAGATTCTCACTATTTCGAAACTATAGAATGTTTTATAGCTCAAATTGTTGTTTCTGACTGAAAAATCATTTTCACATAAAAAATCCATCGTGATAACAACTTCAAAACTAGATCCCATGTTGGTATGTTTTG